>NC_142460.1:61048627-61351657 GCF_049115385.1 Moschus berezovskii
GATACACAGTAACCTTCCAGATCCAAACCATAGAAGCAAGTTTGGGACTTCGGCCCAAAACGCCAAGCTGATAACCTTCACCAGAGCCTTAGAAATTGGACAGAGAAGATATAAAGGTTTACACAGATTTGTGGTATGTGTATGCCAAGCTACATGTACATGGGGCTATTTGGAAGGAAGGCAGTATGTGTATTATGGAGAACAAGCAGGTGAAACATGATTTAAACATATTGAAGCTCTTAGAATTGGTACGGCTTTTAAAACAAAAAGTGGCAGTGAGTTATTACAGGACTCATCAAAGCGGGATGCAGAGTTAGTAATAAAAGGAAACAACAAGGCAGATATAACTGTCAGAAGGGTGGCCTTAGAACCAGTAATTCATCAACTACCCCTCATACCTCAAAAGCCAGATCCATCCAATTATTCCACAAGCTACACAAAGGAAAAATTAAAGTAAAAAAATTGGGCTTCAGCAGAAATCTAAGAGGCCATGGATGGCTAGTTAATGAAAATGGACAATATTTCTTTCTTCAAATGCAGCTTTGTCAAGCCATCAAGGAGGCTCCTTGATCAAGGAACTTACTCTGAGAAGGAGGTGTATATAATAGTTGGGGTCATGGTAACTTCTGGCATGAAAAGTATAATCAGTCAGATAGTTGAGACATGCCCTGTCTGCACAATAAACTACCTAAGCACCAGGTTCACCAGATAAGGCCCGTAAGACCAGTGGGCCTATAAGACCCTGAAGAAGACTGGAAGACTGATTTCACTATCATGCCAACAGTACCAGCCAATTTCAGGTATCTCTGGATGCTAGAAGACATCTATTTTGGGTGTATAGAAGCATTCCCCACTAGAAGTGAAAGGGTAACTGAAGTCACTAAGCCATTACTAAAATAAATAATTCCCAGGTTTTGGCTCCCATGACCCCTACAAAGTGATAATGGTCCAGCATTTGTTTGCTCCAAATACAGTCATCTGCAAAAGAAAAATTAAAATTAAGTTCAGTTGAATTCATTATGGTAAACCCATTCCCCAGGCCCAAGAGATGGGATACCTTTCAGTTTAGTTCAGTTCAGTCGCTCAGTCGTGTCCGACTCTTTGCAACCCCATGAACCACAGCACACCAGGCCTCCCTGTCCATCACCAACTCCCGGAGTTCACTCAAACTCATGTCCATCGAGTCGGTGATGCCATCCAGCCATCTCATTCTCTGTTGTCCCCGTCTCCTCCCACCCCCAATCCCTCCCAGCATCAGAGTCTTTTCCAGTGAGTCAACTCATCGCATGAGGTGGCCAAAGTATTGGAGTTTCAGCTTTAGCATCAGTCCTTCCAATGAACACCCAGGATTGATCTCCTTTAGAATGGACTGGTTGGATCTCCTTGCAGTCCAAGGGACTCTCAAGAGTCTTCTCCAGCACCACAGTTCAAAAGTATCAATTCTTCGGCAATCAGCTTTCTTCACAGTCCAACTCTCACATCAATACATGACCACTGGAAAAACCATAGCCTTGACTAGACGGCAAAGTAATATCTCTGCTTTTTAATATGCTATCTAGCTTAGTCATTCTTAGCCCCCTTCAAATGAAACAACTCAAATATTTCCTCCAGGTAGGAGAAACCTCTCACAGATTATGGCAACCAGGTACAGGCAGTACCCACTGACCTGAGACCCTCCACTACTTCCAGCCATGAGACAGGGTGACCCTAAAAACCTGGAAAACCACAAGCATGCAAGATCACTCACTCCCTAAAGGAACAGAGCCCACTTGGTGATCCTAACCACCCCTTCTGCTCTGAATTTATAGGAAATCTCTCTGTGGGCACATCACACTCAAGTGAAGAAGACTCCTGAGCTTCTACCTCCAAAAAGAAAAACCTGGGGAAATAGACCCCCTTGACTATATGTGTGAACCTCTCTCTGACCTGTAGTGTGACCAGGGGTAACCAGGCCACAGCAGTGAGTCTCAACATCAGGAAAAAATCCTACAGGCAATAGACCTCCATACTTTCATTTTCAGGAAAAAATTTACATGTGGATATTATTCTTTTACTAATATTTGGGGCATGTATCTTAAATTATTTGGTTTTCTTTGTCTCACAAAGTTTAGACAAATGGTGTTCACTAAGGATACAGTGAGGACCTGGTGCCAATCAAACATCACTGGTGCGCGGGAGAAGTTCTGCCCCTCTACCCTGGGTTATGACGACATCCAAAATCAGTAGGAAGCAGTTACAGCAGACATTCATTCACCCTTCATGTCCCCCCTCAAGAATGAAGAGAAGAAAGGAAAAAAAGAGAGATTTATCACCCCCAAAGCCGGTTAACAAGTACTGGGAACTAAAAATAAAATAGGAGTAAAACGATAAAGCTTAACCTTTTTTTTTCCTTTGTCCTTAGTCTAGTTTTACTTGCTTATAGGGTGCTGCATGCAAAGGTTTCCCGCCCCCTTCCTTCAGGCCAGATTTCCTCCAATGAACCCGGCTGTGCCGACACCTCATACCGTGAGCAGAAGCGGGGAGCACTGCATCTCAAGTCAAGATGGCAGCGGTGCACCGCGTGCAGAGACGCTGCCTCCCTCGCGAGCTGCACAGGTGCACCAGCTCTGTTAGAACTCCGCCCCTCCGGCTGCAGAGAACCAAACTTAAACCCAGTCTCCTCCTTGTGGCTCAAATGACACTGGGCAGGAGGACACTTGGTGAGGACTGACTCAGGAGAGTAAATAACACTACCTGTTAATGTAACTTCTTGTGAACCCTGGACTCATTAATATCATAACTTAATGTTATACATGCTAAGTCGCTTCAGTCGTGTCCGACTCTGTGTGACAATATGGGCTATAGCTTGCCAGGCTCCTCTGTCCATGGGATTTTGCAGGCAAGACTACTGGAGAGGATTGCCATTTCCTTCTCCAGGGAACCTTCCCGACCTAGGGATCAAATCTGCATCTCCTGCATTGGCATGAAGATTCTTCATCATCTGAGCCACCAGGAAAGCCCCTTTCTTATCTCCTGTGCTTGCCTGTTCCTGCTCAGTCGCTTCAGTCACGTCCGACTCAGTGCGACCCTATGGACTATAGCCTTCCAGGCTCCTCTGTCCATGGGATTCTCCAGGCAAGAATACTGGAGTGGGTTGTCAGGTTCTCCTCCAGGGGGTTTTCCTGACCCAGGGATTGAATCCATGCCTTTTATGTCTCCTGCATTGACAGGTGGGTTCTTTACCACTAGTGTTTCATAGGAAGCCCAAAATTAATGTTAGGATATTACCAATAATTTAGGTTGCTTCCGTATCTTGGCTATTGTAAATAGTGTTGCAACGAATATTTGGGCACATGGATCTTTTCAATTACGGTTTTCTCCAGCTATATATCCAGGAGAAGGATTGCTGAATCATATGGTATTTCTATATTTAGTTGCATAAGAAACCACTATACTATTCTACATATGGTTCTACATAATATCAATTTACATTCCCACCACCAGTGTAGGAGGGTTCCTTTTTCTCCACATCCTCTCCTTATCATTTGTATATTTTTAAATTTTCTTTTCAACAACCACACACATAGTAAATGTGTTTTTACAATCAATCATAATTTTCTGGAAGAGACAATTATTTTCCTTTTTGAAATTTATTTATTTTTTATTAAATGGAATTAATACATGGTCTAAATTTATCTCCAGTCAAAAATAGAATAGGGTCAATATCTGACTAATGAAACAGCATCTCCTCATCAACTGGCCACATAATTCCACAACAAGATTAATTTCTTTGATTTAAGAAGGAAATAAAACAAAAATAGAAACATTGATACTATAAAGTTATTGTTACATGGGAATGACAAGAGGTTGTATAACAGGATATATATGCTTATACTGAAAGGATAGAGTACTTGAAATTTTCCAGGAAGATTGAGACTTGAATTTGACATGAATAAGCAATCTTCCTTCCCAATTTCCTCCATAAAACAACATCCAGAGCAGCATAACCAATAAAACAGGATGTCTTTTAATAATAATAAATTATTTCAAGTGACAGAGAACTCAGCATTTTAAGCCTTTAAAGAAAATATCAGCATTAGCAAAACTGTAAAGAAATTGAACTCTCATGTATTGCTAGTAAGAGTATGAATTTTATAACCATTATGAAAAATTGTCAGGATCTGTTGAAGATGAATATATGCCTATCCTTTGGCCTGGTAATTACACACCTAGGTGTGCACCCAGCAGAAATGCATTAGAAACATTCACTGAAAAACAAGTTCCAGTGTGTTCAGAGCATTACATAAATAATAGCCTACAATGGAAACTACCCAAATGCTTATGAGCAGAAAAATGGATAAGTAAATTGTGGTATGTTCACAGAATGATATTCAGAATACAAATAGGAATAAACAAACTTTAATTCAGTCCATGTCAGTCACTCAGTCATGTCCAACTGTTTGCGACCCCATGGACTACAGCACACCAGGCCTCCCTGTCCATCACCAGCTCCCGGAGTTTACCCAAACTCATGTCCATCGAGTTGGTGATGTCATCCAGCCATCTCATTCTCTGTCTTCCCCTTATCCTCCTGCCCTCAATCTTTCCCAGCATCAGGGTCTTTTCCAATGAGTCAGCTCTTCACATCAGGTGGCCAAAGTATTGGAGTTTCAGCTTCAACATCATGACAATAACAATGCATCTCATAAACAAAATATCAAGTCAAAGGATCCAGAACAAAAATAATATATATACTATTCATATTAAAGTAAAAAGTAACAAAGCTAATCTATTAATATACTGTTTGGCTACAGGACAGTAGTTATCATTGCATGTTATTGATTAACTAGAAGAAAGGATAAAAGGAGTTTCTGGGGTAATGTTAATGTTATTTTTCTTGATCTAAGTTTGAATTACACAAGCTAATTTAGGTTGTGAAAATACATTATTTATGATATTCCAAAACTTTATAAAATTCCTTATAAAAATATGTATTTACTTTTTAACACAGTTTAAAACTCAGGCTACCCAGGCTTCAGACAACTGTTTCTTAGGAAGACAAAGTTTACCCATTTCTCAGTTGTTTTCTCACCTGTGATGACTTACGAGACTATGCATAGTGTGAAAAAGACTTTCAGTCATTTTAGATTTTTCCTTTCAAATATATACACAGTGGAGAAATGAATTTTTCATTCTATAAATGCCTTGTGCATCAACGGACTGTTCTCATCTCCATGATCATATTTTTGACCCAGAATAGAATGTGCTGATGGCTGGTTTCAAACATTCTCCCATGAATTCTATTGTAGGGTCAATTTCTTCCAAGATATTTGGACTGAAAATGGGGAAAACATTTTTCTTTTTATAAAAAACAAACAGAAGTAAACAGGGTTTCTTACCAGAAATAGTGAATGGGTGCTGTGCATCAGAGGTCGAAATGAATCTCAGACAATATAAAGCAGGTCCTGTTTGACAGAATTTCACAAACTGTATATAGTCCATGGGTCGCAAGGAGTTCGAAACGACTAAGCAACTTTCACTTTTCACTGACAGCTAGATCAAGCATCATTATTTTGAGTGTTCTAAGAGAAAAGTTGCATCTGCCCTGCTATCTTGAGTGAGATGCTTAAAGAACTATAGAACTGTGAATATAGCTACGCTGGTAGTCTGAGCTATTCTCAAATGCTATGGTGGCTGATGTATGTTAGCAACGATGATTATTGCCTGTGATGTCACTGTGTTTTAAAGCATGAGCAAGCAAAATAATTTTTCTGTGCATTTTAGTATTATTTTTATAATTATGAGCATTTTAAAAAAGTATGAACAAGAAAAATAAATAAGACCAGCAAGAAAATTTAAAAAATAAATAAATAAATAAACAGAGAAAGAAACAAAGAACCATCTCACAAGAAGTGAAACCAATGGATATGTCAGATAAGATAAATAAAGTAATAAAATCTGTCAAAGACATCAGATATAAGATAACTTGTGGAAAAACAACAACAGAAGATATATTTTCCAATTTACATTTTTCAATAGTTACAATTAAAAAATAGCTATGGTTAAAAGTTAAACTGTCCTGAAAGATCTATTGAAATGAATACAAAATATGTAGAAATAGCATAAATGATGGCAATCAATGAAAACATGAGTTATTGAGGACACTGACAAGAGAATTTTCACGCAGATTAAAGGGTCTAGAAATGTTTTTTAAAGGCAGTTATAGAAGAGAGATAATATTTAAACAAATTCATAAATTTTCCTTTATTTGAAGAAAGATTTTGCCCAAAGATTGACAGGATTCCCTGGGTCTCAATGAGGATTAATAAGAAAGGTCATTTACTTAGATATATCCCAGTGAAAATTTTTAATTCCAAAAGTAATATGAAATCTTATAAGCTTCTAGATGAGCAAGTAGCTTTTAGAGGAAAGAGAATCTAATACCTGACTTATTTATAATATTAAAACTTAGCAGTCAATGAAATATAATCTACTGAGACCAGAGGAGTTAGATTCAAATTACAATTTACCTGTCAGAGAAAACGAATGACATTTTCAGATATAAGTAGATTCAGAATTCATATCACCTGCGTGTTTCTGAGAAAAAATGTAATGACCAAATGACTATTAAATCAGAACTAAGTGATTCATGTGGTTGCAAAGAGTCGGACACGACTGAGCGACTGAACTGAACTAAAGATACTATAAAAGATAAGGATGTTGACAGAGTGGTAATTAGTCTATTTACAAAATTGAGTCTAAATACATTTTTATTCAACTCTAAATGTTAGTATGATTGGAAAATTACAGTACTGCTGTAAAATAAGTTTTCTTAAAGGAAACGAGACAAATTGTGAGGGAAACCATAATGCTAGATTTCAACAATATCCAGAACCTTCAAGTTATAGGAATGGAAAACCAATAAAAACATTTTAACTATCACACCTGCACCCAAAAGAATGATATGCAGCAGAAACTGTTAGTAACTATCCAATGCCCATTTTATTTCTCTCCCTTATTAATAGAAATTCAATTTTATTCATGTCAATAATGTATCCAAGTAAAACATGACATTTTCTGCCATGCCTTGCAGATGGAAGAGCCACGTGACCAAGTACTATGTGATACATATATGTGGAGGTTTTGGTGTATTGGTTGGAAAGCTATTATTTACAGACTAGACTGGGAAGTATACATATTCTGCCTTCTCTTTTCCTCTTCACTGATGCCTAGAACATGAATTTAATGGCTAGAAGTCCTGAGATGATACTTTATGATAAATGAAAAAGAAGTTAAACCAAAGTAGGAAGAGAAATTAGTAATGATTAACACTGAAAATAATGAATTTTTAAAAGGATAAACTATATAATTTTTAAATTACCAATATAATAATTTTTAAGATTGATTAAAAGATAAAAATTAGAGTCAAATTTAAAATACACAAACATGTCTGTGTATGTGTATATAGAAGAAGAAAGGAAACATTACCAGAAACAGGAGCTTGTATAAATCATGAAGGACAAATGCATTTTAATCAAGAAAAAAGTAAAATAAAGTCTAGATAATATGAATTACTTACAGAAAGAGAAATGTAATTTTTAGTATTGTGTTGCTGCTGCTGCTAAGTCACTTCAGTTGTGTCTGACTCTGTGAGACCCCATAGATGGCAGCCCACAAGGCTCCTCTGTCCCTGGGAGTCTCCAGGCAAGAATACTGGAATGGGTTGACGTTTCCTTCTCCAATGCATGCATGCATGCTAATTTGCTTCAGTCGTGTCTGACTCTGTGTGACACTATGGACAGCAGCACACCATGCTCCTCTGTCCACAGGATTCTCTAGGCAAGAATACTGGAGTGGGTTGCCAGTTCCTTCTCCTAGTATTGTGTTCAGTTCAGTTCAGTCGCTCAGTCATGATAGACTCTTTGCGACCCCATGAATCACAGCACGCCAGGCCTCCCTGTCCATCACCAACTCCCGGAGTTCACTCAGACTCATGTCCATCGAGGTGGTGATGCCATCTAGCCATCTCATTCTCTGCCGTCCCCTTCTCCTCCTGCCCCCAATCCTTCCCAGGATCAGACTCTTTTCCAGTGAGTCAACTCGGAGTTTCAGCTTTAGCATCAGTCCTTCCAATGAACACCCAGGATTGATCTCCTTTAGAATGGACTGGTTGGATCTCCTTGCAGTCCAAGGGACTCTCAAGAGTCTTCTCTAACACCACAGTTCAAAAGCATCAATTCTTCAGTGGTCAGCTTTCTTCACAGTCCAACTCTCACATCCATACATGATCACGGGGAAAACCATAGCCTTAACTAGATGGACCTTTGTTGGCAAAGTAACGTCTCTGCTTTTTAATATACTATCAAGGTTGGTCATAACTTTCCTTCCAAGGAGTAAGTGTCTTTTAATTTCATGGCTGCAATCAGCATCTGCAGTGATTTTGGGGCCCCAAAAAATAAAGTCTGACACTGTTTCCACTGTTTTCCCATCTATTTCCCATGAAGTGATGGGACCAGATGCCATGATCTTTGTTTTCTGAATATTGTGTTAGGTAAATATTAATTTTACTTAATTTTGTTTGACGATCAAATAGCAGTGTGATGCTTAAAAGCAATATTGGCTTTCATGAGATATTGAATTCAAAAGATTGACAAAAGACTTAGGCAATAGAGACACAATGTGTGTGTGCTCAGTCATGTATGACTCTTTGTAACCCCATGGACTGCAGCCTGCCAGACTCCTCTGTCGATGGGGATTCTCTAGGCAAGAATACTGGAGTGGGTTGCCATGCCCTCTTCCAGGGGATTTTCCCAACCCAGGGGTTGAATCCAGGTCTCCCACATTGCAGATTCTTTACTGACTGAGACATCAGGGAAGCCCAGAGACACAGTGGAAAATGCAAGAATATATTAAGAGGGTATTGTATTTGTTTTCTACCGCTGCAATGGTAAATTACCACAAAGTTGATGACAATACAAAATTTTTCTCTTATAGCCCTGGAGATCAGAAATCTAAAATCAAAGTATTGTCAGTGCTATAGTCATTCTAGAGCCTTCAGGGAGGATCTGTTTCTTGCATTTTCCAGCTTCTGAAACTTACCTGCATTCGCTGATTTATAGCCGCTTCCTTCATCCTGAAAGTACATCAAAACCACTACTGGTTCAGATACTATGTCTCCTTTTACTGTCTTTAATGTTCCTGTCTCACTCTTATAACTACCCTTGTGATTATACCCACCCAGATAATCCAGAATGATCTCTATATCTCAAGATCTTTAATCACATTTGCAAATTTCCTTTTGCGGTATAAGTTAACATATTCAAAGTACCCCAGTATTTCAATGTGGACATTTTTGTTCACATTGCTTAGCCTCATTAATCCCCTGACAGAGGACGAGATGGTTGGATGGCATCACTAACTAAACAGACATGAGTTTGAGCAAGCTCCTGGAGAAGGTGAAGGACAGAAATTCCTGGTGTGCTGCAGTCCATCGGGTGGCAAAGAGTCAGACACAATTGAAAGGCTGAACAACAACTGCTTAGCCTACCACATCTATCAATAACATCATTGCATTAATACAATATTCATTTTCCTAAAAGTATTAATAAATCTAATTTTTCCTACTAAATTGTGGGAAAATATGTAATGTCAATAATACATAACTCAAGCTACAAGTGAAGTCAGGATGTAGAGTTAGGATGATGTTTTTAGCTCTGAAGGGGAAAATAAACAAAAATAGGTCATTCTAAAAGCAATATTAAAAAAAAATAATATATTGTACAAATAATTCAAAAAATGAAGAGAAAAAGGAACGAGTTCATAATATTTTCTGATTAACTGCATAAAATAAAAGAAAAAAAAAAAACTAGTAAACTGCTAAATGAAGTACCAAATCTCCACCCTTCATTGAAATTATGCTCCAAAAAGAAAGTCACTTTAATTGTGTTAATTATGTCTCAGTATATATATATACTTGAAAATATTATAAAGCAAAAAAAATAAAGTTCAGTTTGAGACTCCATAAAAGTCTCAGCAAAAAAAAAAAGGGGGGGTCTATGGCCCCGGTGGGGCAGACACGAGAGACAGCGGCCCCGGCGGCGCAGACGCAAGAGACGCCGGCCGGCGCAACCGATCAGGCAAAGAGGTGCAGCGGAGAGGAGCTACCCCATGCCTGAGGCCAGGGCCAGGGGCCGAGAGGAGCTGCCCCATGTCCAACAGGGGGTGGCTGTGTGGGCACAGGAGGGTCGAGAGGAGCTACTCCACGTTAAGGGTCAGGACTGGCGGCCTTGAGGAGATACCCCTCATCCAAGGTAAGGTACAGTGGCTGCACTTTGCTGGAGCGGCTGTGAAGAGATTTTCCACGACAAAGGTAAGAGAAACCCAAATAAGATGGTAGGTATTGGGAGGGGGCATCAGAGGGTAGACACACTGAAATTATAATCACAGGAAACTAGTTGATCTGATCACATGGACCACAGCTGAATGTGGTCCACCGGAGAAGGGAATGGCAAACCACTTCAGTATACTTGCCTTGAGAACCCCATGAACAGTAACAAAGGGCAAAATGATAGGATACTGAATGAGGAATTCCCCAGGTCAATAGGTGCCCAGTATGCTACTGGAGATCAGTGGAGAAATAACTCCAGAAAGAATGAAGGGATGGAGCAAAAGCAAAATCAATACCCAGTTGTGTATGTGACCGATGATAGAAGCAAGGTCTGGTGCTGTAAAGAGCAATATTGCCTAGGAACCTGGAATGTTAGGTCCATGAATCAAAGCAAATTGGAAGTGGTCAAACAGGAAATGGCAAGAGTGAACATAGACATTCTAGGAATCAGTGAATTAAAATGGACTGGAATGGGTGAATTAAACTCAGATGAACATTATACCTACTACTGTGGGCAGGAATCCCTTAGAAGAAATGGAGTAGCCATCATGGTCAACAAAAGAGTCCGAAATGCAGTACTTGGATGCAATCTTAAAAACGACAGAATGAT
The DNA here is from genome assembly GCF_049115385.1 of Moschus berezovskii. Classification (NCBI taxonomy): domain Eukaryota; kingdom Metazoa; phylum Chordata; class Mammalia; order Artiodactyla; family Moschidae; genus Moschus; species Moschus berezovskii. The sequence continues at coordinate 61,059,604 of NC_142460.1, forward strand.
TTCTATTCGTTTCCAAGGCAAACCATTCAATATTACAGTAATCTAGGCCTATGCCCCAACCAGTAATGCTGAAGAAGCTGAAGTTGAACAGTTCTATGAAGACCTACAAGGCCTTTTAGAACTAACACCCAAAAAAGATGTCCTGTTCATTATAGGGGACTGGAATGCAAAAGTAGGAAGTCAAGAAACACCTGGAGTATCAGGAAAATTTGGCCTTGGAGGACGGAATGAAACAGGACAAAGGCTAATAGAGTTTTGTCAAGAGAACGCACTGGTCATAGCAAACACCCTCTTCCAACAACACAAGAGAAGACTCTACACATGGACATCACCAGATGGTCAACACCGAAATCAGATTGATTATATTCTTTGCAACCAAAGATGGAGAAGCTCTATACAGTTAGCAAAAACAAGACCAGGAGCTGACTGTGGCTCAGATCATGAACTGCTTACTGCCAAATTCAGACTTAAATTGAAGAAAGTAGGGAAAACCACTAGATCATTCAGTTCAGTTCAGTTCAGTCGCTCAGTCGTGTCCGACTCTCCGCGACCCCATGAATCACAGCACGCCAGGCCTCCCTGTCCATCACCAACTCCCGGAGTACACTCAAACTCATGTCCACAGAGTCGGTGATGACATCCAGCCATCTCATTCTCCGTCGTCCCCTTCTCCTCCCGCCCCCAACCTTTCCCAGCATCAGAGTCTTTTCCAGTGAGTCAACTCGTCTCATGAGGTGGCCAAAGTATTGGAGTTTCAGCTTTAGCATCAGTCCCTCCAATGAACATCCAGGATTGATCTCCTTTAGAATGGACTGGTTGGATCTCCTTGCAGTATAAGGGACTCTCAAGAGTCTTCTCCAACACCACAGTTCAAAAGCATCGATTCTTCGGCGATCAGCTTTCTTCACAGTCCAACTCTCACATCCATACATGACCACGGGAAAAACCATTGCCTTGACTAGACGGACCTTGGTTGGCAAAGTAATGTCTCTGCTTTTTAATATACTATCAAGGTTGGTCATAACTTTCCTTCCAAGGAGCAAGCGTCTTTTAATTTCATGGCTGCAATCAGCATCTGCAGTGATTTTGGAGCCCAAAAAAACAAAGTCTGACACTGTTTCCACTGTTTTTCCATCTATTTCCCATGAAGTGATGGGACCAGATGCCATGATCTTTGTTTTCTGAATGTTGAGCTTCAAGCCAACCTTTTCACTCTCCTCTTTCACTTTCATCAAGAGGCTTTTGAGTTCCTCTTCACTTTCTGCCATAAGGGTAGTGTCATCTGCATATCTGAGGTTATTGATATTTCTCCCAGCAATCTTGATTCCAGCTTGTGCTTCTTCCAGCCCAGCATTCCTCATGATGTACTCTGCATATAAGTTAAATAAGCAAGGTGACAATATACAACCTTGACGCACTCCTTTTCCTATTTGGAACCAGTCTGTTGTTCCATGACCGGTTCTAACTGTTGCTTCCTGACCTGCATACAGGTTTCTCAAGAGGCAGGTCAGGTGGTCTGGGATTCCCATCTCTTTCAGAATGTTCCACAGTTTATTGTGATCCACACAGTCAAAGGCTTTGGCATAGTCAATGAAGCAGAAATAGATGTTTTTCTGAAACTCTCTTGCTTTCTCCATGATCCAGCGGATGTTGGCAATTTGATCTCTGGTGCCTCATTCAGGTATGACCTAAATCAAATCCCTTAAGATTATACAGTGGAAGTGAGAAATAGATTTAAGGGACTAGATCTGATAGATAGAGTGCCTGATGAACTCTGGACGGAGGTTCGTGACATTGTGCAAGAGACAGGGACCAAGACCATCCCCATGGAAAAGAAATGCAAAAAAGCAAAATGGCTGTCTGAGGAAGCCTTACAAATAGCTGTGAAAAGAAGAGAAGTGAAAAGCAAAGGAGAAAAGGAAAGATATAAGCATCTGAATGCAGAGTTCCAAAGAATAGCAAGGAGAGATAAGAAAGCCTTCCTCAGTGATCAATGCAAAGAAATAGAGGAAAACAACAGAATAGGAAAAAGAAGAGATCTCTTCAAGAAAATTCGAGATTCCAAGGGAACATTTCATGCAAAGATGGGCTCGATAAAGGACAGAAATGGTATGGATCTAACAGAAGCAGAAGATATTAAGAAGAGGTGGCAAGAATACACAGAAGAACTGTACAAAAAAGATCTTCACGACCAAGATAGTCACGATAATGTGATCACTGACCTAGAGCCAGACATCTTGGAATGTGAAGTCGAGTGGGCCTTAGAAAGCATCACTACGAACAAAGCTAGTGGAGGTGATGGAATTCCAGTTGAGCTATTTCAAAGCTTGAAAGATGATGCTGTGAAAGTGCTGCACTCAATATGCCAGCAAATTTGGAAAACTCAGCAGTGGCCACAGGACTGGAAGAGGTCAGTCTTCATTCCAATCCAAAAGAAAGGCAATGCCAAAGAATGCTCAAACTACCGCACAGTTGCACTCATCTCACATGCTAGTAAAGTCATGCTCAAAATTCTCCAAGCCAGGCTTCAGCAATATGTGAACCGTGAACTCCCAGATGTTCAAGCAGGTTTTAGAAAAGGCAGAGGCACCAGAGATCAAATTGTCAACATCCGCTGTATCATGGAGAAAGCAAGAGAGTTCCAGAAAAACATCTATTTCTGCTTCATTGACTATGCCAAAGCCTTTGACTGTGTGGATCACAATAAACTGTGGAAAATTCTAAAAGAGATGGGAATACCAGACCACCTGACCTGCAGGTCAGGAAGCAACAGTCAGAACTTTACATGGAACAACAGACTGGTTCCAAATAGGAAAGGGAGTGTGTCAAGGCTGTATATTGTCACCTTGCTTATTTAACTTATATGCAGAGTACATCATGAGGAACGCTGGGCTGGAAGAAGCACAAGCTGGAATCAAGATTGCTGGGAGAAATATCAGTAATCTCAGATATGCAGATGACACCACCCTTATGGCAGAAAATGAAGAGGAACTCAAAAGCCTCTTGATGAAGGTAAAAGAGGAGAGTGAAAAGGTTGGCTTGAAGCTCAACATTCAGAAAACAAAGATCATGGCATCTGGTCCCATCACTTCATGGGAAATAGATAGAAAAACAGTGGAAACAGTGTCATACTTTATGTTTTTGGGCTCCAAAATCACTGCAGATGCTGAATGCAGCCATGAAATTAAAAGACGCTTACTCCTTGGAAGGAAAGTTATGATCAACCTTAATTTTGTAACCAAAGATTTTACTGCATTTTCTCTTTGTGTCTAATAGCTTTTTAGTTATGTCTCTTGGGTTTATGGTTATAAAACAATATCATTTTCAAGTAATGATAATTTTGTATTTTCCTTTCTATTTTTTGCCTCATTTATTTCTCTTGCTTAATGACAATGGTCAATCTTTTTCAGAAAAATATTAACTAATAGAATACACTTCATTGTAATAAACTTTTTTTTAATCACAAAAAAAAAAAAAAAGCAGAGACATTACTTTGCCAACAAAGGTCCGTCTAGTCAAGGCTATGGTTTTTCCCGTGCTCATGTATGGATATGAGAGTTGGACTGTGAAGAAAGCTTATCGCCGAAGAATTGATGCTTTTGAACTGTGGTGTTGGAGAAGACTCTTGAGAGTCCCTTGTACCGCAAGTAGATCCAACCAGTCCATTCTAAGGGAGATCGATCCTGGGTGTTTATTGGAAGGACTGATGCTAAAGCTGAAACTCCAATACTTTGGCCACCTCATGTGACGAGTTGACTCACTGGAAAAGACTCTGATGCTAGGAAGGGTTGGGGGTGGGAGGAGAAGGGGACGACCGAGAATGAGATGGCTGGATGGCATCACCGACTCTGTGGACATGAGTTTGAGTGAACTCCGGGAGTTGGTGAAGGACAGGGAGGCCTGGCATGCTGTGATTCATGGGGTCGCGGAGAGTCGGACACGACTGAGTGACTGAACTGAACTGAATATATAAATAATCAGGTCAAGTTTATTGAGAACAGATCTAATTTTTAAACAAATCTTAATTTGGTTATATTTGGTAAAAATGAGGGTGATTTTAGGGAGAAAAGGATGATTCAATAAATGTTAAATCCCAGTTTGTTAATGGCGGTCTACCAATGGAGGTAGTAAGACTCATTTCTTGGATAGTTCCTTGCTGTTATGTGATATTAATGTAAAATTTAATTGAATTCTTAAAGAACACCTTAAGTTTGTTTCTGAAGCTTATCTCAGTGATCTGTCTTTGGATGAAGATCAGATGCCTTGTGACCTGCAACCAGGACTAAAAAAAAAAAAGGCACATAATTTAAAGGACTGTCTCCAACCTGGATGGAAGGACTTTTTTCAGAAGAAACTATACTACACCAGGATGAGAAGACAACGACATCAGAGGTAGACAGCTTGCCCAAGATGCTGGACCTGATTCGTATGATCATTTATAATGTTTTCTTGACTGCTTCAGCTCAGTTCAGTCGCTCAGTCGTGTCTGACTCTCCATGACCCCATGAATCACAGCACGCCAGGCCTCCCTGTCCATCACCAACTCCCGGAGTATACTCAAACCCATGTCCACAGAGTCGGTGATGCCATCCAGCCATCTCATTCTCGGTCGTCTCCTTCTCCTCCTACCCCCAACCCTTCCCAGCAGCAGAGTCTTTTCCAGTGAGTCAACCCGTCGCATGAGGTGGCCAAAGTATTGCAGTTTCAGCTTCAGCATCAGTCCCTCCAATGAACATCCAGGATTGATCTCCTCTAGAATGGACTGGTTGGATCTCCTTGCAGTATAAGGGACTCTCAAGAGTCTTCTCCAACACCATAGTTCAAAAGCATCGATTCTTCGGCGATCAGCCTTCTTCACAGTCCAACTCTCACATCCATACATGACCATGGGAAAAACCATTTCCTTGACTAGAAGGACCTTGGTTGGCAAAGTAATGTCTCTGCTTTTTAATATACTATCAAGGTTGACTGCTTAGCCCTCTCCATATAAATCAAATGCTTTTCAACCATAGGCCTGATCCTATACTAGTTTTAGAAATTAATCCAATTGTCAGGTTTGTAGACATGTAAAAGCTCATTTGGCTTATACCAAAACTCTGTTAGACTTGTGCCATCCTAATGTCCTTAAACCATGGCAACAGTCTGCTTCTCAATTGGAAAATTAAAAACAATAGCTGGAAATCAGAGTCAAGGCTATGGGAAATCCAAGATGGCTGCTTAGCTTTTCCCAGCTCCCTGACAAACCTCATTTTTTATTTGATGGGTTAAAGCCTCCCTGGCTACAGGGCCTCCATAATGAAAAATCATGGAATATTAAGTTTTGTAAATTGTTAAATTAAGTTTCTAGTTTTGTTAATGTCTAGTGTGCAATACTTTGGCCACCTCATGCAACGAGTTGACTCACTGGAAAAGACTCTGATGCTGGGAAAGGTTGGGGGCGGGAGGAGAAGGGGACGACCGAGAATGAGATGGCTGGATGGCATCACCGACTCTGTGGACATGAGTTTGAGTGGACTCTGTGAGTTGGTGATGGACAGGGAGGCCTGGTGTGCTGTGATTCATGGGGTCGCGGAGAGTCGGACACTGCTGAGCGACTAAACTGAACTGAGTGTTTACTAAGACTCACTGCTGAGACAGTTCCTTGTTATGTGGTACTGCTAAAGGATTTAATTATTAAAAAGGACACTCTAGGTTAGTTTCTAAGGCTTATCTCAGTAACCAATCTTCAGATAAATGTCGGATGCTCCATAATGTACAACCAGGAGATTAACACCAGACTATAATCATTTAACGAATGAAGTCAGGTGACTTGGGATATACCAGACTTTATCTAATGAAAGTTCTTAACTTATAATTCTTATTTGACTAATAACTACTAGCTATGGCTATATTATTTTCTATGTCACTTGTTTCACTGAGCCTGTGATATAATGCTGAACTGACAGTTCCATATGAGATCAATAATTGTAATAATGTGACTCTGGGTATGGGAAAAAGCAACAAGAGGAAATATTTTCCTGGACCAGGAGGCTAGTAAGACAGTGGTCCAGAGACTTTTGCTACTTGCAAGGCCTGGTCCAATTTTAGCACACTGAGTGGCCCATCACTTCCCTAGACCTGGGAATGAGCCTTCCCAGCACCGCGGGACACAATAGCCATAAAATGGTGTCGCATGGTCAGATATGTGACTATGAAGGGACCCTGCTGACTGGAAGTTGGTACTTGCCAACTGCCTCTACAAAGATTACATCATGACCATTGCAAGCTGCTGACCTTCAACACCCACTGAAAGAAGTTCAGGGTGAAAATCAGGAATGAGGCACTCTGTGCTCTGAAAGAAAAAGAAAAAAACTGGCAGAACAGGCCTTCAGATAGTTAGATCTTTTCAGAAAGAGGTTTTATGAGTTCCAATTCTTGCATCTTCTCATACCTAGAAAAACACTGATGTCATTAATGGTGAAATCTGCTTTGGCTATTAAAAAAAATTTTCTTTTTTAAAATTAAAAGTCAAAATAGAGTAGCTATGGTTCAGACATCCTGGGAAATAACTATTTCCCAGATATCCTGAAAAATGATATTACAGGTGTGATTTCAGATTAGACGCTGTGACCTAATGTAGAACTTAGTGCTCCTGTAATGCATTTTTGCTTCTGTACTTTGCTTGCTGCTCGTAAAACCAAAGTTACTCCATTTTAAGATAAGGTTGTTTTTAAGTAAAGATTCCTAAAATTGTTTTTGAAAAAATAAAAAAAGAAAATATTATAAAGCAAATAATTTTAAATGTCAGTTCAGTTCAGTTCAGTCGCTCAGTCGTGTCCGACTCTCCGCGACCCCATGAATCACAGCACGCCAGGCCTCCCTGTCCATCACCAACTCCCGGAGTTCACTCAAACTCATGTCCACAGAGTCGGTGATGCCATCCAGCCATCTCATTCTCCGTCATCCCCTTCTCCTCCTACCCCCAACCTTTCCCAGCATCAGAGTCTTTTCCAGTGAGTCAACTCGTCACATGAGGTGGCCAAAGTATTGCAGTTTCAGCTTTAGCATCAGTCCCTCCAATGAACATCCAGGATTGATCTCCTTTAGAATGGACTGGTTGGATCTCCTTGCAGTATAAGGACTCTCAAGAGTCTTCTCCAACACCACAGTTCAAAAGCATCGATTCTTCGGCGATCAGCTTTCTTCACAGTCCAACTCTCACATCCATACATGACCACGGGAAAAACCATTGCCTTGACTAGACGGACCTTGGTTGGCAAAGTAATGTCTCTGCTTTTTAATATACTATCAAGGTTGGTCATAACTTTCCTTTCAAGGAGCAAGCATCTTTTAATTTCATGGCTGCAATCAGCATCTTCAGTGATTTTGGAGCCCAAAAAATAAAGTCTGACACTGTTTCCACTGTTTTTCCATCTATTTCCCATGAAGTGATGGGACCAGATGCCATGATCTTTGTTTTCTGAATGTTGAGCTTCAAGCCAACATTTTCACTCTCCTCTTAAATGTAGGTAAGATTTTATGAAGAGGAAAAGATAATCTTTGCCTAAAACCTCATGTGAAATTTGTAATTGTTATCATTAGGTACAATTACAATAAAGTTAAACAAATAAATATTTATTTTTAATATAAATTTATTTATTTTAATTGGAGGCTAATGACTTTACAATATTGTAGTGGCTTTGGCACACATTGACATGAATCCACCATGGGTGTACATGTGTTCCCCATCCTGAACACCCCTTCCACCTCCCTCTCCATCCTGTCCCTCTGGGTCATCCTAGTGCACCAGCCATGAGCCCCCTGTCTCATGCAACAAACCTGGACTGGGGATCCATTTCACATATGATAATACACATGTTTCAATGCCATTCTCCCAAATCATCTCACCCTTGCCCTCTACCACAGAGTCCCAAAGACTGTTCTATACCTCTGTGTCTCTTTCGTTGTCTTGCATATAGTTTTATCACTACCATCTTTCTAAATTCCATATATGTGCATTAGTATTCAGAAAACAAAGATCATGGCATCTGGTCCCATCACTTCATGGGAAATAGATGGAAAAACAGTGGAAACAGTGTCAGACTTTATTTTTGGGGGCTCCAAAGTCACTGCAGATGCTGATTGCAGCCATGAAATTAAAAGACGCTTACTCCATGAAAGGAAAGTTATGATCAACCTTGATAATATTTTAAAAAGCAGAGACATTACTTTGCCAACCAAGGTCCGTCTATCAAGGCTATGGTTTTTCCCGTGGTCATGTATGGATGTGAGATTTGGACTGTGAAGAAAGCTGATTGCCGAAGAATTGATGCTTTTGAACTGTGTATTGGAGAAGACTCTTGAGAGTCCCTTGTACCGCAAGGAGATCCAACCAGTCCATTCTAAGGGAGATTGATCCTGGGTGTTCATTGGAAGGACTGATGCTAAAGCTGAAACTCCAATACTTTGGCCACCTCATGCAACAAGTTGACTCACTGGAAAAGACTCTGCTGCTGGGAAGGGTTGGGGGCGGGAGGAGAAGGGGACGACCGAGAATGAGATGGCTGGATGGCATCACCGACTCTGTGGACATGAGTTTGAGTGAACTCCGGGAGTTGGTGATGGACAGGGAGGCCTGGCGTGCTGTGATTCATGGGGTCGCGGAGAGTCAGACACGACTGAGCGACTGAACTGAACTGAACTGATACTGTATTGGTGGTTTTCTTTCTGGCTTACTTCACTCTGTACAGTAGGCTCCGGTTTCATCCACCTCATTAGAACTGATTCAAATGTATTCTTTTTAATAGCTGAGTAATATTCCATTGCATATATGTACCACAGCTTTCTGATCCATTCGTCTGTTGATGGACATCTAGGTTGCTTCCATGTCCTGCCTATTTATAAACATTGCTGTGATGAACATCGGAGTACATGTGTCTCTTTCAGTTCTGGTTTCCTTGGTGTGCATGCCCAGCAATGGGATTGCTGGATCATATGGTAGTTCTATTTCCAGTTTTTTAAGGTATCTCCACACTGTTCTCCATAGTGGTTGTAGTAGTTTGCATTCCCACCAACAGTGTAAGAGGGTTCCATTTACTCCACACTCTCTCCAGCATTTATTGCTTGTAGACTTTTTGGATAGCAGCCATTCTGGCTGGCATGAAATAGTACCTCATTGTGGTTTGGATTTGCATTTCTCTGATAATGAGCGATGTTGAGCATATTTTCATGTGTTTGTTAGCCATCTGTATGTCTTCTTTGGAGAAATGTCTGTTTAGTTCTTTGGCCCATTTTTTGATTGGGTCGTTTATTTTTCTGGTATTGAGCTGCTTGTATATTTTTGAGATTAATTCTTTGTTAGTTGCTTCGTTTGCTATTATTTTCTCCCATTCTGAAGGCTGTCTTTTCACCTTGCTTATAGTTTCTTTGTTGTGCAAAAGCTTTTAAGTTTAATTAGGTCCCATTTGTTTATTTTTGCTTTTATTTCTAATATTCTGGGAGGTGGGTCTTGGAGGATCCTGCTGTGATTTATGTTGGAGAGTGTTTTGCCTATGTTTTCCTTTAGGAGTTTTATAGTTTCTGGTCTTATGTTTAGATTTTTATTCCATTTTGAGTTTATTTATTTATTTATTTATTTTTGGTGCTCTAGTTTCATTCTTTTACAAGTGGTTGACCAGTTTTCCCAGCACCACTTGTTAAAGAGATTATCTTTCTCCATTGTATATTCTTGCCTCCTTTTCAAAGATAAGGTACCCATAGGTACATGTATTTATCTTTGGGCTTTCTATTTTGTTCCATTGATCTGTATTTCTGTCTTTATGCCAGTACCATACTGTCTTAATGACTGTAGTTTTGTAGTCGAGCCTGAAGTCAAACAGGTTGATTCCTCCAGTTCCATTATTCTTTCTCAAGATTGCTTTGGCTATTCGAGGTATTTTGTATTTCCATACAAATTGTGAAATTATTTGTTCTAGTTCTGTGAAAAATATCGTTGGTAGCTTGATAGGGATTGCATTGAATCTATAAATTGCTCTGGGTCGTATATTCATTTTCACTATATTGATTCTTCCAACTCATGAACATGGTATATTTCTCCATCTATTTGTGTCATCTTTGATGTCTTTCATCAGTGTTTTATAGTTTTCTATATGTAGGTCTTTTGTTTCTTTAGGTAGATATATTCCTAAGTATTTTATTCTTTTCGTTGCAATGGTGAATGGGAGTGTTTCCTTAATTTCTTTTTCTGTTTTCTTATTGTTAGTGTATGGGAATGCAAGGGAATTTTGTGTGTTAATTTTATATCCTGCAACTTTACTGATTAGCTCTAGTAATTTTCTGGTGGAGTATTTAGGGTTTTCTATGTAGAGGATCATGTCATCTGCAAACAGTGAGAGTTTTACTTCTTCTTTTCCAATTTGGATTCCTTTTATGTCTTTTTCTGCTCTGATTGCTGTAGCTAAAACTTCCAATACTATGTTGAATAGTAGTGGTGAGAGTGGGCACCCTTGTCTTGTTCCTGACTTTAGGGGAATGCTTTCAATATTTCACCATTGAGGATAATGTTTGCTGTGCGTTTGTCATATATAGCTTTTATTATGTTGAGGTATGTTCCTTCTATTTCTGCTTTCTGGAGGGTTTTTATCATAAATGGATGTTGAATTTTGTCAAAGGCTTTCTCTGCATCTGTTGAGATAATCATATAGTTTTTATCTTTCAATTTGTTAATGTGGTATATTACGTTGATTGGTTTGCGGATATGGAAGAATCCTTGCATCCCTGGGATAAAGCCCCCTTGGTCATAATATATGATCTTTTTAATATGTTGTTGGATTCTGTTTACTAGAATTTTGTTAAAGTTATTTGCATCTATGTTTATCAGTGATATTGGCCTGTAGTTCTCTTTTTTTGTGGCATCTTTGGTTTTGGTGTTAGGGTGATGGTGGCCTCATAGAATGAGTTTGGAAGTTTGTTTTCCCCTGCAATTTTCTGGAAGAGTTTGAGTAGAATAGGTGTTAGCTACTCTCTAAATATTTTGTAGAACTCAGCTGTGAAGCTGTCTGATACTGGGCTTTTGTTTGTTGGAAGATTTCTGACTACAGTTTCAGTTTCTGTGCTTGTGATGGGTTTGTTAAGATTTTCTATTTCTTCCTGGTTCAGTTTTGGAAAGTTGTACTTTTCTAAGAATTTGTCCATTTCTTCCAAGTTGTCCATTTTATTGGCATATAGTTGCTGATAGTAGTCTGTTTTGATCCTTTGTATTTCTGGGTTGTCTGTTGTGATCTCTCAATTTTCATTTCAGTTTTGTTGTTTTGATTCTTCTCCCATTGTTTCTTGATGAGTCTGGCTAATGGTTTGTCAATTTTATTTATCTTCTCCAAGAACCAGCTTTTGGCTTTGTTGATTTTTGCTATGGTCTCTTTTGTTTCTTTTGCATTTATTTTTGCCCTAATTTTTAAGATTTCTTTCCTTCTACTAATCCTGGGGTTCTTCGTTTCTTCCTTTTATAGTTGCTTTAGGTGTAGATTTAGGTTAGTTATTTGACTTTTTTCTTGTTTCTTGAAGTAAGCCTGTATTGCTATGAACTTTCCCTTTAGCACTGCTTTTACAGTGTCCCATAGGTTTGGGGTTGTTGTCTTTTTATTTTCTTTCATTTCTGTGCATATTTTTATTTTTTTTTAAATTTCTTCTGTGATTTGTTGGTTATTCAGCAGTGTGTTTTTCAGCATCCATATGTTGGAAATTTTAATAGTTTTTTTTTCCTGTAATTGAGATCTAATCTTACTGCATTGTGGTCAGAAAAGATGCTTGGAATGATTTCAAATTTACCAAGGCTAGATTTATGGCCCAGGATGTGATTTATCCTGGAGAAGGTTCTGTGTGAACTTGAGAAAATGTTGAATTTCATTGTTTTGGGGTGAAATATCCTATAGATATCAAATAGGTCTAACTGATCTATTGTATCATTTAACGTTTGTGTTTCCTTGTTAATTTCCTGCTTGGTTGATCTATCCATAGATATGAGTGGGGTATTAAAGTCTCCTACAATTATTGTGTTATTGTTAATTTCCCCTTTCATACTTGTTAGCATTTTCCTTACATATTGTGTGCTCCTATGTTGGGTGCATATATATTTATAATTATTATATCTTCTTCTTGGATTGATCCTTTGATCATTATGTAGTGTCCTTCTTTGTCTCTTTTCACAGTCTTTGTTTTAAAGTCTATTTTATCTGATATGAGTATTGCTACTCCTGCTTTCTTTTGGTCTCTGTTTGCATGGAATATCTTTATCCAGCCCTTCACTTTCAGCTGTATGTGTCCCTTGTTTTGAGGTGGGTCTCTTGTAGACAACATATGCAGGGGTCTTGTTTTTTTATCCATTCAGCCATTCTTTGTCTTTTGGTTGGGGCATTCAACCCATTTACATTTAAGGTAACTGTTGATAAGCATGATCCTGTTGCCATTTGCCTTGTTTTGGGTTCGAGTTTTTACTTTTCCGGGTTTCCTGTCTTGAGAAGATCCTTTAGTATTTGTTGGAGAGCTCGTTTGGTGTTGCTGAATTCTCTCAGCTTTTATTTGTCTGTAAGGCTTTTGATTTCTCCTTCATAGTTGAATGAGATCCTTGCTGGGTACAGTAATCTGGGCTGTAGGTTATTTTCTTTCATCACTTTAAGTATGTCCTGCCATTCCCTTTTGGCCTGAAGAGTTTCTACTGAAAGATCAGCTGTTATCCTTATGGGAATTCCCTTGTGTGTTTGTTGTTTTTCCCTTGCTGCTTTTAATATTTGTTCTTTGTGTTTGATCTTTGTTATTTTGATTAATATGTGTCTTGGGGTGTTTCACCTTGGTTTTATCCTGTTTGGGACTCTCTGGGTTTCTTGGACCTGAGTGACTATTCCCTTCCCAATTTTAGGGAAATTTTCAACTATTATCTCCTCAAGTATTTTCTCATGGTCTTTCTTTCTGTCTTCTTCTTCTGGGATTCCTATGATTTGAATGTTGGGGCATTTAACATTGTCCCAGAGGTCTCTGAGGTTGTCCTCATTTCTTTTAATTCTTTTTTCTTTTTTCCTCTCTGCTTCATTTATTTCTACCATTCTATCTTCTAACTCACATATCCTATTTCTGCCTCCGTTATACTGTTGGTTCCCTCCAGAGTGTTTTTTATCTCATTTATTGCACTATTCATTATATATTGACCCTTTTTTATTTCTTATAGGTCCTTGTTAAACATTTCTTTCATCTTCTCAATCCTTGTCTCCAGGCTGTTTATCTTTAACTTCATTTTGTTTTCAAGATTTTGGATCATTTTCACTATTATTATTCAGAATTCTTTATCAGGTAGATTCCTTATCTCTTCCTCTTTGGTTTGATGGGCATTTATCCTGTTCCTTTACCTGCTGAGTATTTCTCTGCCTTTTTATGTTTATATTGCTGTGTTTGGGGTGGCCTTTCCATATTCTGGCAGTTTGTGCTTCCTCTGTAATGTGGAGGTTCCTCGCTGTGGGTAGGGTTGGACAGGTGGCTTGTCAAGGTTTCCTGGTTAGGGAAGCTTGTTTCAGTATTCTGGTGGGTGGAACTGGATTTCTTCTCTGTGGAGTGCAATGAAGTGTCCATCAATGAGGTTTGAGATGTCAATGGGTTTGGAGTGACTTTGGGCAGCCTGTATTTTGAAGCTCAGGGCTATGTTTCTGTGTTGCTGGAGAATTTTCATGGTAATTATTTGCTCTGGAACTTTCTCTGGAACTTGCTCTGGAACTTGTTTGCTCTTGAGTGGTGCTTGGTTTCAGTGTCGGTATGGAGGTTTTTGATGAGCTCCTATTGATTAATGTTCCCTGGAGTCAGGAGTTCTCTGGTGTTCTCAGGTTTTGGACTTAAGCCTTCTGCCTCTGGTTTTCAGTCTTATTTTTACAGTAGCCTCAAGACTTTTCCATCTATACAGATATTGATAAAATATCTAGGTTAAAGGTGAAAAGTTTCTCCACAGTGAGGGACACCCAGAGAGGATCACAGAGTTACACGGAGAAGAGAAGAGGGAGGAGGGAGATAGAGGTGATCAGGAGGAGAAGAGGGGGAATCAAAAGGAGAGAGAGCAAGCTAGCCAGTAATCACTTCCCTATGTGCTCTCCACAGTCTGGACAGCTCAGAGATGTTCACGGAGTTACACAAAGAGGAGAAGAGGGAGGAAGGAGACAGCAGTGGCTAGGAGGATAAAAGGGGGAATCAAAAGGAAAGAGACAGATCCAGCCAGTAATCAGTTCCCTAAGTGTTCTCCACAGCCTGGAACACACAAAGAGATTCATAGAGTTGGGTAGAGAGAGAAGGGGGAGGGAGGAGATAGAGGCGACCTGGCAGAGGAAAAGGAGAGTCCAAAGTGGGAGAGAGCAAGCAAGCCAGTAATCTCGCACCCAAGTAAAAATGGGTACTGAAGATTGGGTTCTTAAAGGTACAAAGTTGATTCAGTTCAGTTCAGTTCAGGTCAGTCATTCAGTCATGTCCAACTCTCCGCGACCCCATGAATCACAGCACGCCAGGCCTCCCTGTCCATCACCAACTCCCAGAGTTCACTCAAACTCATGTCCACAGAGTCGGTGATGACATCCAGCCATCTCATTCTCCGTCGTCCCCTTCTCCTCCCGCCCCCAGCCTTTCCCAGCATCAGAGTCTTTTCCAGTGAGTCAACTCGTTGCATGAGGTGGCCAAAATATTGGAGTTTCAGCTTTAGCATCAGTCCTTCCAATGAACACCCAGGATTGATCTCCTTTAGAATGGACTGGTTGGATCTCCTTGCAGTACAAGGGACTCTCAAGAGTCTTCTCCAGCACGACAGTTCAAAAGCATCAATTCTTCGGTGATCAGCTTTCTTCACAGTCCAACTCTCACATCCATACATGACCACGGGAAAAACCATAGCCTTGACTAGACGGACCTTTGTTGGCAAAGTAATGTGTTGATAACAAATACCAAAAAGCAAAGATTAAAAATCTAGAGTAGAGGTTAGATTCTCAGGTCTTTTTTTGCAAGGTAATAGTAGATTATAAAGATGAAAATTAAAGGAGTAATAGAGGACTTAAAAATTAAATTTTTTTAATTAAAATATTTATAACAGTAAAAATATATCTAAGACTTTCTCTGGAGCTGTTGCAGACAGTGTGGGGTCAGTTCATTTTCAGATAGTTCCTTGATCCGGCTTATACTTCTCAAGATCTATAGGCCCCTTCCTATGTAGTTGGTGCTATCTACAGGATTTTAATCTACTGCACCTGTCACTTCCAAATCCATTCCCTCTGTTTATTTTAGCTTCTTCTGTTTGCTGGTCTCTTCAGTGTCTAATTTCCACCCTGACCCAAGGCGGCGGTGGTGGTCACTTTTTTAGGCTCCCATGTTCAGTCATGCTATCAGAAGGGAGGAACACTGCAAACAAGTATCACTGGCATGTGTGGGGAGTGCTTGCAGTGTTTCAGACGCACTGGGTTTGCCCCCTGCTCATGGCCTGTGTGCTTTCAAGGTCTACACTTCTCAGGCTCTAAGTTGCTCTGCCAGGAACTGTCTGAGGTGGGCCCTGGGTGGTGTGCACTTCTCAGGTCTAAGTCACACAGGTTCAGGTTCTCCACAAAGGTGCAGACTCAGTTGGGCCTGTGTTTTGTGCCCTTCCCAGGTCCGAGCTTGGTGGCCAGGTGCTTGGTGAAAGCAGTCACCCCCCCTGTTGGGGGGTGCATCTTATCACCTCCCCCATCCCAGCAGCTCGGTTTTCTGGGTGTACAATGGGCGCACCTTCTCAGGAGTGCTTTGTGTTTCTTCTGAGGAGCTGATCTCTGGCTGCGACCCTCCTGGTGGATGTCAACCATCCAGAATCCCAAGAAGTCTTGGTTAGCGATGAAGCCTGCTTGCAGTATGGTAGAGGATGCCTCTCTGGGGCCACGATTGCCCCTTCCGGCTCTGGCTGCCCCCACCTGTTTGTCTCTGGCAGGGGATGGGCTTGTCCGCAGACAGCTAGCTCTGCTCAGTCCTATGTTCTGTGAGCAGGCCTGGCAGTGTCTTAGGTTAGGGCTTTCTGCAGGATAGCTAGCCCAGTCTGGGTTGCTATCTCAAGTTAGTTCCCTTAGATTGCCCTTAGGGCATTCAGGCCTGGTCCTTACCCTAAGCAATGCAACCTGCACCTCCCGGTCCAGCCCGCTTGCTAGTGGCAGATGTGAGAGTCTGGGTTGCTTCTCCACTGCGAGTTGCTGTTTAGCATGTAATCTGTGTGTTTTTAATTATTTATTTATTTATTTTTCCTCCTGGTTATGTTGCCCTCTGAGATTCCAAGACTTGCCACAGACCTGCCGGTGAGAGTGTTTCCTGGTGTTTGAAAGCTTCTCTGTTTTTTAAGACTCGCTTCCTGGGACAAATCTCCCTCACTACCTCTTTTGTCTCTCTTTTTATCTTTTATATCTTGTCCTACCTCCTTTTGAAGACAATGGGCTGCCTTTCTGGGTGCCTGATGTCCTCTGCCAGCATTCAGAAGTTGTTTTGTGGAATTTGCTCAGCGTTCAAATGTTCTTTCAATGAATTTGTAGGGGAGAAAGTGGTCTCCCCGTCCTATTCCTCTGCCATTTTAGGACCGCCCCCCAAATAAATATTTAAACCACAAAATTCAAAACCATAATCAACTGTAAGAAAATCCAAGGTATTATATGATGTTTTAATAAAATGAGAGAGAAATTATTTCATGAAATACTTGCTTATGATTCTTCTATTGATATCTTCTATCAGCAAATATAGTACATGGAATATGAGGATTTGGTTCTTGGGAAAAAGCTGGCAATTATTCAAGTAAACGTATTTACTTTGCAAATCAGCATAATGAAGCATACAAGAATTTTTTGATTTATTCAAGGTCAGATCACTAATAAGTGTCAGAGAAGATCTCAGATTATTACATAGAACTCATATAATGCAGACATTTTCTTTTTTGAACATATCATAAAATCCCATTGTAACACATTAATGTTATTTATATATCTGGGGGATTTGTTTATGGAATTGTTTTATTCTAGGTTTTTTTTTCAAGAGGTTTTTAATCTTATATAGTAGTTATTATGTCTTGAAAAATGCTACAGTGGCAAGCTTATCTAATCATTTCCTAGTTCAAAAAAAAAGTCTCATATGCTAAATAACATTAAATTTTACAATGGTGACTTATAATGTCATTAAAAATTAATTACACATGACAAAAATTTTAAACTACATACATAACCCCCAAAGAGTTCAATATGTAACTTGTCAGCGTTAAGTTAAATTTTGCATTTGCCTGGACTGTCACCATGGATTTAGACAACTATTACCCATGATCAAATATTTCATCCATATGTAACATGTCACAATTGTTTTATTAATTTCTTAAAGCGGCGCAGACGCAAGAGACACTGGCCCCGGAGGCGCAGACGCGAGAGATGCCGGCCCCAGCGCAACCGACCAGGCAAAGAGGCGCCGCCGAGAGGAGCTACCCCATGCCTGAGGCCAGGCCCAGCGGCCGAGAGGAGCTGCCCCACGTCCAACAGGCGGTGGCAGCGCGGGTGCAGGAGGGCCGAGAGGAGCTACTCCACGTTCAAGGTCAGGAGGGGCGGCCTTGAGGAGATACCCCTCATCCAAGGTAAGGTACAGTGGCTGCACTTTGCTGGAGCGGCTGTGAAGAGATTTTCCACGACCGAGGTAAGAGAAACCCAAATAAGACGGTAGGTATTGGGAGGGGGCATCAGAGGGCAGACACACTGAAATCATAATCACAGGAAACTAGTTGATCTGATCACATGGACCACAGCCGAATGTGGTCCACTGGAGAAGGGAATGGCAAACCACTTCAGTATACTTGCCTTGAGAACCCCATGAACAGTATCAAAGGGCAAAATGATAGGATACTGAATGAGGAATTCCTCAGGTCGATAGGTGCCCAATATGCCACCGGAGAGCTGGGAAGGGTTGGGGGGCGGGAGGAGAAGGGGACGACTGAGAATGAGATGGCTGGATGGCATCACCGACTCTGTGGACATGAGTTTGAGTGAACTCCAGGAGTTGGTGATGGACAGGGAGGCCTGGCGTGCTGTGATTCATGGGGTCGCGGAGAGTTGGACACGACTGAGCGACTGAACTGAACTGAACTATACTTAATGGGATATCTTATTTGAAGATTAAGTTGTTTCTCATATTCACAGGTATTGAAAACCAGGTTGTGGTTACCAAAGGGGAAAGATAAGTGAAGGGAGGGACACATTAGGAACATTGAATAAACAGATACAAACTTCAGTATAGGAAATAGACAAGGAACAAGGATATACTATTTAGCACAAGGAATTGTACCAATTATCTTGCAATAACATGTGAAAGTGAAGTTGCTTAGTTATGTCCAACTCTTTGTGACCCTATGGACTGTAGCCTGCCAGGCTCCTGGGATCCATGGAATTCTCCAGGCAAGAATACTGGAGTGGGTTTCCATTTCCTTCTCTAGGGAATCTTCCCAACCCGGGGATCGAATCCAGGTCTCTGGTATTGCAGGCAGACTCTTTACTGTCTGAGAAGAATATAATATGCAAAAATACTGAATCACTATGCTGTACACCTGAAATTAACACAATATTGTAAATAAACTATGTTTCAATTTTTTTAAAAAAGAAGTTATAAATATTCACCAAGGCAAAATACAAATGTAAATTTTTCCAATGAAAGAAATGCATTTGAAGTCATCCAGAATCAACTGGAAGATAATTGCTTTAAATAAAATATTCTCATAATGGGTGCCTTTATCACTACATTAGTATTTTTCTAGAGAATATAAAAATACATACATTCAATACATATAACTGAAAGGTAGAATCTGATTAATTCTAAATTAAATAATATAAAGTTGGTTATAATATTTTTGTGTAAGGCTAATTATTATATATAGAGTAAATTAACAACAAGTTCTTATTGTATAGCACAGGGAACTATTATATTCAATATCTATGATAAACCATAAAGGAAAATAATTTTTAAAATAACATATGAAAATACATTTGGGCAAATGAAAACATGTGAATACTTTAAAAAATTTTAATCCCCCATGAATATTCAGGAAAATCAATGAATATTTTAATTGATTGTATACATGTGTGAATTTTATCAGCTATATTGTTTGATGTAGTCCAAACAGCTTGAGGCAATAAAAAGATATTTTTATAGAAATAAATTCCATACAAAAAAAATTATATGTGAATTAAATTTGTCAATGAAGTAATTACTTCAGTCTATGGTATCATATGACCCAATTAGGAAAAAGAAAAATTTTCCCTTTGTCATATGATACAGAAGTGGTCTTAAAGATATATTATTGCAGTAATCTTAATGCTGAAATTAAATTTAAATCTTTTTTCGGAAGCCTGTTCTTTTAGTAAGCCTATATGAGCAAGCTAATTTTTATAGTACAGAAGCTTTTACAAATTTTAGAAACCAGTTTAAAAAATGAATTACATAACCTCATACTGTTGAAGTTGAAGGTAAATACATGCTGAGACTCAGTCAGTGTAATGTAACAACCAAACAATGGAACCATTTTGCGAAGAGGAAGACTAAGGAAGAGGAAGAGAAAGGGAGGGAGGCTGGGGAGAGGAAAAGGAGGAATAGATGGTCAGAGTGAAATTCACTGACTGTAGAAGAAGGCAATGGCAAGCCACTCCAGTACTCTTGCCTAGAAAATCCCATGGATGGAGGAGCCTAGTAGGCTGCAGTCCGTGGGGTTGCTAAGGGTCGGACACGACTGAGCAACTTCACTTTCACTTTTCACTTTCACTTTTCACTTTCACACATTGGAGAAGGAAATGGCAACCCAATCCAGTGTTCTTGCCTGGAGAATCCCAGGGACGGGGGAACCTGGTGGGCTTCTGATTATGGGGTCACACAGAATCGGACACTACTGAAGTGACGCAGCAGCAGCAGCAGGGTTACATAACTTAACTGATCATTTACTTTTCAAGTAATGACATCATCATTGTGTCAAGAAAGGCAAATCATTTCTATCAAGTCATATATGTGTATATGACTGCTTTTTAGCAGAGCTTATATTTACTTATTTAGTTGCAAATGAATATAATACTTCAGTTCAGTTCAGTTCAGTTGCTCAGTCGTGTCCGACTCTTTGCGACCCCATGAATCACAGCACACCAGGCCTCCCCGTCCATCACCAACTCCCGGAGTTCACGCAAACTCACGTCCATCGAGTCAGTGATGCCATCCAGCCATCTTATTCTCTGTCGTCCCCTTCTCCTCCTGCCCCCAATCCTTCCCAGCATCAGAGTCTTTTCCAGTGAGTCATTCATCGCATGAGGTGGCCAAAGTATTGGTGTTTCAGCTTTAGCATCAGTCCTTCCGGTGAACACCCAGGATTGATCTCCTTTAGAATGGACTGGTTGGATCTCCTTGCAGTCCAAGGGACTCTCAAGAGTCTTCTCCAGCATGACAGTTCAAAAGCATCAATTCTTCAGCGATCAGCTTTCTTCAGAGTCCAACTCTCACATCAATACATGACCACTGGAAAAACCATAGCCTTGACTAGCCCGACCTTTGTTGGCAAAGTAATGTCTCTGCTTTTTAATAAAATAAACCAGAAAGAAAAACACCAATACAGTATACTAACGCATATATATGGAATTTAGAAAGATGCAAATGATAACCCTGTATACTAGACAGCAAAAGAGACACAGATGTATAGAACAGTCTTTGGGACTCTGTGGGAGAGGGTGAGGGTGGGATGATTTGGGATAATGGCATTGAAACATGTATCTCTTCATATGTGAAACGAATCACCAGTTCAGGGTCGATGCATGTTACAGGATGCTCGGGGCTGTTGTGCTGGCATGACCCAGAGGGAGGATAAAGGGAGGAGGGAGGTGGGAGGGAGGTTAAGGAGGGGGAACTCATGTACACCCGGGGCGGATTCATGTCAACATATGGCAAAACCAACCAATATAATATTGTAAAATAATTCCATTCCATTCCATTCCATCGCTCAGTCGTGTCTGACTCTTTGCGACCCCGTGGACTGTAGCCTACTAGGCTTCTCCACCCATGGGATTCTCCAGGCAAGAATACTGGAGTGGGTTACCATTTCCTTCTCCAGGGGATCTTCCCGACCCAGGGATCGAACCCGGGTCTCCTGCATTGGACGAAGATGCTTTAACCTCTGAGCCACCATAATTGGCCTCCAATAAAAAATAAATAAAGGAAAAAAAAACAATAAAAACTGAAGTATAAAAAAAATATATATATATACTATCTAGGTTGGTGATAACTTTCCTTCCAAGGAGTAAGCATCTTTTAATTTCATGGCTGCAATCAGCATCCGCAGTGATTTTGGAGCCCAAAAAATAAAGTCTGACACTGTTTCCACTGTTTTCCCATCTATTTCCCATGAAGGGATGGGACCAGATGCCATGATCTTTGTTTTCTGAATGTTGAGCTTCAAGCCAACCTTTTCACTCTCCTCTTTCACTTTCATCAAGAGGCTTTTGAGTTCCTCTTCACTTTCTGCCATAAGGGTGGTATCATCTGCATTCATTTGTAATTCAGTGCAGATGTTGAAAACTCTTATTCCACAGATGCAATGTATCATACATTGAATAAACTGTCGATACAGCAATATACGTCAGTGACATACACTGGAACATATTTGTCAAAATACATTCCTGCAATAAGCTCAGAAGCAATTATACTTCTTGTAAAATTAATGATCTGAGAAGTGTGGATCTAGCCTGCCCAGCTTTATGACCCCTTTCCTTTAGTCAATAACTCCTCATTACTGTGACAACCAAAAACTGTAGATTTCCTTATGTCTAAATGGAATAAATAACAGTTACTGGGGAGTGGGGACCAGCACCCAGGAAGACTTAGGAGCTAAGGGTTGATCAAAGAGGGAAGAGGGAGGGAAGAGGGAGGGAAGAGGGAGGGAAGAGGGAGGGAAGAGGGAGGGAAGAGGGAGGGAAGAGGGAGGGAAGAGGGAGGGAAGAGGGAGGGAAATTCCCACCCCATGGAAGATGGAAGTCCAAATAATTTCTTGGACTGGAGAGGGATTTCTTTATTCCCCCTGTTTTTGAAGGATAGGGCAGTGAGGTACTTATCACTGTGAGTTTTGGGGTGAGGGCCAAAGTAGAGGGCCACCAGCTCCCCCCACCCCCCACTGTGAAGCAGGCTCCCTCCGTCCCAGCCAGCCCCTACCACCAGCACTCCCTGCTCAATAATGCTGGTCACCATGCAAGGGCACGGTCACACTTCCATTCACCCGAATAGCCTGATGAGGACAATTCAAATAGGATGCAAAGATCAATGCAAAAATTACTGTTATATATAAATGGAGTTGTAACTGGAATTGGTAACAAAACAAATTGAGAAAGAATTGAAAGTTGTCATTTAAAATAATCTTGTAATAAAATTGTTTCAGATCTGGAAGAAAAAACAGTCGTTATTTCACCAGTAGTGTGAAGATTAAATAAGTCATAATTATAAAGCATTTAGCAACATAGGGCTTCCCTGATAGCACAGTTGGTAAAGAATACACCTGCAGTGCAGGAGACCTGGGTTCAATCGCTGGATTGGGAAGATCCTCTGGAGAAGGGAAAGGCTACCAACTCCAGCATTCTGGCTTGGAGAGTTTCATGGATTGTATAGTCCATGGGGTCACAAAGAGTTAGACACGAATGAGTGACTTTCAGTTTGTATCATATCTTATATTAACTATATTAAATAGTTATGTTAGATAACGTAAGATAGATAATTGTTTTTAATTTATTTTAATTGGAGGCTAATTACTTTACATTATTGTATTGGTTTTGCCATATATTGACATTAATCCGCCACGGGTGAACATGTGTTCCCCATCTTGAACCCCCCTCCCAACTCGATCCCCATCCCATACTTCTGGTTCATCCCAGTGCACCAACCCCGAGCATCCTGTGTCATGCATCTGAACCTGGACTGGCGATTTGTTTCACATATGATAATATACATGTTTCAATATCATTCTCCCAAATCATCCCACCCTCGCCCTCTTCCACAGAGTCCAAAAGACTGTTCTGTACATCTGTGTCTCTTTTGCTGTCTCTTATACAGGGTTATCGTTCAGTTCAGTTCAGTCGCTCAGTCATGTCCGACTCTTTGCAACCCCATGAATCACAGCACGCCAGGCCTCCCTGTCCATTACCAACTCCTGGAGTTCACTCAAACTCACCTCCATCGAGTCGGTGATGCCATCCAGCCATCTCATTCTCTGTCGTCCCCTTCTCCTCCCGCCCCCAATCCCTCCCAGCATCAGAGTCTTTTCCAGTGAGTCAACTCTTCACATGAAGTGGCCAAAGTATTGGAGCTTCAGCTTTAGCATCAGTCCTGCCAATGAACACCCAGAACTGATCTCCTTTAGAATGGACTGGTTGGATCTCCTTGCAGTCCAAGGGACCCTCAAGAGTCTTCTCCAACACCACAGTTCAAAGCATCAATTCTTCGGTGCTCACCTTTCTTCACAGTCCAACTCTCACATTCATACATGACCATGGGAAAAACCATAGCCTTGACTAGATGGACCTTCGTTGGCAAAGTAATGTCTCTGCTTTTTAATATGCTATGTAGGTTGTTCATAACTTTCCTTCCAAGGAATAAGCGTCTTTTAATTTCATGGCTGCAATCAGCATCGCAATGATTTTGGAGCCCCCAAAAATAAAGTCTGACACTGTTTCCACTGTTTATCCATCTATTTCCCATGAAGTGATGGGACCAGATGCCATGATCTTAGTTTTCTGAAAGTTGAGCTTCAAGCCAACTTTTTCACTCTCCTCTTTCACTTTCATCAAGAGGCTTTTAAGTTCCTCTTCACTTTCTGCCATAAGGGTGGTGTCATCTGCATATCTGAGGTTATTGATATTTCTCTCGGGCAATCTTGATTCCAGCCTGTGCTTCTTCCAGCCCAGCGTTCCTCATAATGTACTCTGCATAGAAGTTAAATAATCAGGGTGACAGTATACAACCTAGACGTACTCCTTTCCCTATTTGGAACCAGTCTGTTGTTCCATGTCCATTTCTAACTGTTGCTTCCTGACCTGCATAGAGGTTTCTCAAGAGGCAGGTCAGGTGGTCTGGTATTCCCATCTCTTTCAGAATTTTCCATCTTTCTAAATTCCATATGTATGCATTAGTATACTGTATTGGTGTTCTTCTTTCTGGCTTACTTCACTCTGTATAATAGGCTCCAGTTTCATCCACCTCATTAGAACTGATTCAAATGTATTCTTTTAAATTGCTGAATAATACTCCATTGTGCATATTTACCACAGCTTTCTTATCCATTCATCTGCAGATGGACATCTAGATTGCTTCCATGTCCTGGCTATTATAAACAGTGCTGCGATGAACACTGGAGTACATGTGTCTCTTCCAATTCTGGTTTCCTCGGTGTGTATGCCCAAGAGTGTGATTGCTGGGTCGTATGTCAGTTTTATTTCCAATTTTTTAAGGAATCTCCACACTGTTCTCCATAGTGGCTGTACTAGTTTGCATTCCCACCAACAGCGTAAGAGGGTTCCCTTTTTTACACACCCTCTCCAGCATTTATTGCTTGTAGACTTTTGGATAGCAGCCATTTGTTTTTAATATTTTTCTTTTTAAGAATGGATTTAGCTGTTTGTGTGTTTTCTGTTACTAGATATTTGAAATTTCATTAGTCAGTGTAATGATATGACAAATATAACCAATTAAAATAATGAATTAACATATCCAAACCCACACATAGATGATTCATGGACAAATAAATATAGTTGTTCTTTGTCTGAACAGGTTATGTTTTTTCTTAGGGATGTTCTATCAAACATATAAATAGCATAAGCAATTCAGCATTCATTGATGAAATACAATTTTTTAAATTTATAGACAAATGTTTATTTTATTGTACTATTGCAACTTTTTAAGTGAACAAGTTTTCTTTTCCTTATAATAATATTTTAGAATGAACTAAAAACAAAATAGGAATAAATTTATAGAAAATCCCTTTATATTTTCCTCATTGAGAGCTTTAATACTATAAAGGGATTTCTGTATTCAATTTATTTTCCAAGGGAATCCCTTCAAATTGAAGGGTATTTCTAGAAATGTGTTGTGTTATTACTCTCATAAGAATGCCTCCCAAAACAAAAATATATGAATGATTTAAATCATTGGCATTGAGTCCCTTGTAGAAAGGCAGTGTAAAAATGAACTTATCTCAATTAGAGTTCTCAGATTTGGTAAAAGTCTATATATTGAAATTATAACATCAATTGATCTTGAATGATTCTAAACACTGAAAGAGTGGGTTCAATTTTCAAAAGCTCTTAATTTAAGGTCATAGTAAGTGTTGGGGAAATTTTATATATTGAATCATAGATGGTTAACTTTTATCCAACTACTTTATTTTAGAACAGTTTTAGAAAAGTTGAAGACAATATTGATAGTTATCATATATGCTACATTACTTGTCCCTATTATTAACATCTTACATTAACATGACACATTTATTACAGTTAAAAAGTATTGATGTACTATTGTTAATTATGTCTATACATTAATTAGATTTTATTAGTTTTTACCTCATTTCTTCTTTTAAAATTCTAGGATTACATCCAGGGTGCCACACTATATTTCTCTGTCTTTTTAGATTCCTCTTAGTTATGACAGTTCATGTTTAATATTTTTAATTGATATTCTAATAGATTTATTTTTAAAAATTTTAGTCTTTACTCCTTCCTTTTAGAATATTAAACTTTACAGGAACAGACATACTCTAGTATTCTTGGAAGTACTGGTGGACCTACTCTGTAATGATCCTATCTTTAAGATTCTACCAATTAAATCTCAAATGTATTTTGTACTAGAACATTCTTCATACAAAAAGCAGAAAAGTTCAGATATTCTGTAGGCAAATGATTTCTCTTGTAACTTTTACCATTTCTGCTGAAGAAATATAAGTTACATCAAATAGGGTTTCTCTGGTAGCTCAGCTGGTAAAGAACCCTTCTGCAGTGCAGGAGACCCCAGTTCGATTCCTGGGCCTGGAAGATCCACTGGAGATGGGATAGGCAGCCCACTCCAGTATTCTTGGATCTCCCTGGTGACTCAGATGGTAAAGAATCTGCCTGTAATGTGGGAGACCTGGGTTAGATCCCTAGGTTAGTAAGACCCTCTAGAGAAGTATTCAGACCTGGAGAATTCCATGGACAAAGTAACCTGGCAGGCTACAGTAAATGGAGTCTCAAAGAGTCTGACAGGACTGAGCAATTTTCACTTTCACTACATCTAAATAACTCCTGAGAATAGATATAAAATCTTGTTATAATACACTGGTACTCCTATTGGAATCATAGCGTAAATAAATACACAATGACATCCCACTGAATCTGCTTAAGTTAGTGCTTAAGTGAAAACACTTATTTTTGTTAAAAGCCATTCAAAATCTGCATCCTCATAGAATTTGTTCTGCAGAGCAGATATCAGGAAGAAGGAATTAAATTTTGTTGAGTGGTATAAAACTCGTATAACTGTGGAAATATCTTTGAAAATCATATGTTGATGGAAAAACATGATGCTTTAAAACAGTTTAAACGTTCTAATGTGGCAGTCTCTGAGAAAAAAATTCTCCAGTGATTGAAAGATTTGAAGTACCCACAGCTGTCTAAATTGATATCTTAAATTAAGACATTACTGAAAATTTTAGCTTAAAAATCTGATAGAAAAATATAATTAAAAGTTCTAGAGAAATAGCACCATGAAGAGAAGTTTCAACATTAAGAGAGAAAAAAAAAAAAAAAACTTGAATGATCAGAATATATTTACAATAAAATCATACTGTTTCAGAAAGAATTTGAAAAATGTGATACTAACTCCTAAGAAATTTTAAGTATAATATTCACAAAAGATTTCTACAGCTTCTTTTTTAAATATAGTTTTAATTGATCATATTGCCCTAATCTTCTATAGAAAATAATACCAATGCTATTTTAAGTACTATTTTAAGAAGCCAATATAAATTTAAATTCAAAACCAAATTAAAATAGTACAAAAATAAAACTACCTGTTTCCCGAGTAAACATACATAAGATAAGTAAAACATAAGAAAATTATATACAGCAGTTTGTTGAAAGAATACTATTCTAAGACCTTTGCAGACAGTTGTCAAATTAACAGCAATCAGCATCTTTGGAACAAGTATCTTGTATTCTACTAATTTCTCATATCACATCTCTATAGTCTTCATTCAGAAGGCAGAACTTAGCTATCAGGCCCCTCTACTTTCACTGGT
Organism: Moschus berezovskii; assembly: GCF_049115385.1. Classification (NCBI taxonomy): domain Eukaryota; kingdom Metazoa; phylum Chordata; class Mammalia; order Artiodactyla; family Moschidae; genus Moschus; species Moschus berezovskii. Next base: position 61,086,911 of record NC_142460.1, read on the forward strand.
AAGAGTCTTTGATTCATAAGATAGTTCAGTTCAGTTGCTCAGTTGTGTCCAACTCTTTGCGACCCCATGAACCTGTCCAGGCTTCCCTGTCCATTTCCAACTCCCAGACTCTACACAAACCCATGTCCGTTGAGTCACTAATGCCATCTAACCATCTCATCCTCTGTTGTCCCCTTATCTTCCCACCTTCAATTTTTCCCAGCATCAGGGTCTTTTCCAATGAGTCAGCTCTTCACATCAGTGGCCAAAGTATTGGAGCTTCAGCTTCAACATCAGTCCTTCCAATGAACACCCAGGCCTGATCTCCTTTAGGGTGGGCTGGTTGGATCTCCTTGAAGTCCAAGGGACTCAAAAGTCTTCTCCAATACCACAGTTCAAAAGCATCAATTCTTTGGCGCTCAGATTTCTTTATAGTCCAAGTCTCACATCCATACATGACCACCAGAAAAACCATAGCCTTGACTAGATGGACCTTTGTTGGCAAAGTAATGTCTCTGTTTTTTAATATGCTGTCTAGGTTGGTCATAACTTTCCTTCCAAGGAGTAAGCGTCTTTTAATTTCATGGCTGCACTCACCATCTGCAGTGATTTTGAAGCCCCCCAAAATAAAGTCAGCAACTGTTTCCACTGTTGCCAAATTCAGAATTAAATTGAAGAAAGTAGGGAAAACCACTAGACCATTCAGGAATGACCTAAATCAAATCCCTTATGACTATACAGTGGAAGTGAGAAATAGATATAAGGGACTAGATCTGATAGACAGAGTGCCTGATGAACTATGAACTGAGGTTCGTGACATTGTACAGGAGATAGGAATCAAGACCATCCCCAAGAAAAAGAAATGCAAAAAAGCAAAATGGCTGTCTGAGGAGTTCTTACAAATATCTGTGAAAAGAAGAGAAGTCAAAAGCAAAGGAGAAAAGGAAAGATATACCCATTTGAATGCAGAGTTCCAAAGAATAGCAAGGGGGGATAAAAAACCTTCCTCAGGGATCAATGCAAAGAAATAGGGGAAAACAATAGAATGGGAAAGACTAGAGATATCTTCAAGAAAATTAGAGCTACCAAGGGAACATTTCATGCAAAGATGGGCTCCACAAAGGACAGAAATGGTATAGACCTAACAGAAGCAGAAGATGTTAAGAAGAGGTGGCAAGAATACACAGACAAGCTGTACAAACAAGATCTTCACAACCCAGATAATCACAATGGTGTGATCTCTCACACTCACCTAGAGTCAGACATCCTGGAATGTGAAGTCAAGTGGGCCTTAGGAAGCATCAGTACGAGCAAAGCTAGTGGAGGTGATGGAATTCCAGTTGAGCTATTTCAAATCTTAAAAGATGAGGCTGTGAAAGTGCTGCACTCAATATTCAGCAAATTTGGAAAACTCAGCAGTGGGCACAGGACTGGAAAAGGTCAGTTTTTATTCCAATCCCAAAGAAAGGCAATGCCAAAGAATGCTCGAACTACCGCACAATTGCACTCATCTCACACGCTAGTAAAGTAATGCTTAAAATTCTCCAAGCCAGGCTTCAGCAATACGTGAACCATGAACTTCCAGATGTTGAAGCTGGTTTTAGAAAAGGCAGAGGGACCAGAGATCAAATTTCCAACATCTGCTGGATCATCGAAAAAGCAAGAGAGTTTCAGAAAAACATCTATTTCTGCTTTATTGACTATGCCAAAGCCTTTGACTGTGTGGATCACAATAAACTGTGAAAAATTCTGTAAGTGATGGGAATACCAGACCACCTGACCTGCTTCTTGATTCATAAGATAAGAAGTCAGCATATAGAGTCCATTTTTCTTGGGGAAGGAGAAAGAGATTGCAAGTGTGGAGTCTAAAATGTCTGTAGTCCTAGCAGTTAGGTTCCTTTGTTCAGTGTCATCAGAGCATTTTTTTCTTCCACGTCTGTGCATGGTACTTGCACCTTGCAGCAGTATGTTGCAGAGATTTGTGCATTTCTCAGTCTGAAAGCTCTGAAATCTACTGGAGATTTTCTGAATAAATTCATTTTCTAATTAAAGTATTTAGAACTTTGGGCTTCCCTGATGGCTCAGGAGTAAAGAATCCACCTGCCAACTCAAGAGATGCAGGTTTGAACCCTGGGTGGTTAAGATCCCATGGAGAAGGAAATGGCAAATCAGTCTAGTGCTCTTGCCTGACCTGCAGGGCAATAGTACATGGAGTTGCAAAGAGTAGGACATGGTTAGAAACTAAACAGCAACTAAATCATTTAAAATAGTATTTGCAAGGGAGAATTATGACTGACACATCAGTTTATAACAGTAATTCAAGTATTTTAAAATTGCTAGCTATGTATCAGTAGATTCATTTCATTCAGAATAAGAAACAAAATATATGATTACACTAATTGTCCCCAAATGACACTTGATTGTATTGGAGATATATGAAATAAAAACCTAAGCAACCTAAGCAAGGTAAATAAACATCTTACCAAAATTTAATGACAGTACAGTTGGGGATTGTATCTTATAGATACAAAATCAGCAGCATGTAAGTATATATGTACAAAAATATATACTGTAGCATTTGTCATAGTGTTAAAAAATTATAAAGCGAATGTCCCAGTAAGAGAATTGTTAAATAAATGATGGTATAGCTAAGACAACTGAGATGTAACACCATGTAAATATGTTATAATGTTATGAAGCTATTAAAAAGAATGGCATTTCCAGTAGATTTGAAGTGATTTGATCAATTATTGTCAACTGAAAATAGAAAAATGCAAATTCCTCTCTGGGAAATGGGACATGGTAGGGGAGGGTGACTAGAGAATTACTGTTTGTTGCTGTTTGTTTGTTTGGGGAATGAGAGGATGAAATAGTTGCATTCTCCCAGAACAGCTGAAAACCTGTGTTCTAAGAAACTACTTTGATTTAATGAAGAGTAAAACCTGGGGAAATAATAAGGGAACCAAATACTTTGGGAGTTTTAAAAAAGCTTTTGGAGAACTTTCACTGGGCAAGGGATAAGATCACTGTTTATGTTTCCATGGACAAACTTGACAGAGTATTCTCTTCAGAGAGTACCCTGAATAGTGTTCCAAGTAAGGATGACACCCCAAGGCTATTCATGAACCTGGGGAATAGAAAAATATTTTTTATTTTATTTTTAAAAAAATTTTATGAGTTTACTTTGAACTTTAATATTAAAGTCAAACTCAAATTCATAGCAAAAAAAGCCTCAACTTATGAAATTTTTTGATGTAACTTTCAAGATGTTCTAAAAATTGAAATATAATGTTATATGCTAACTATTTCAGTTTCTTAATAATTTGACTGCAAACAAAATGATATGATACTTGTGTACATTGAGAATTATCACTATAATGTCTATCTGATATATATTACCATACACGGTTACAATTTTTTTCTTGTGATGAAAACAACAACAAAAAAACTACTCTATTTGCAACTACTATTTGTTTTTTACTTTTGTGTTAGTTGACAGCTGTTAATAGCATTTGATATTTAATGCTAGATACATCTAAAACAAATTAATACAAAATAATTTTTAAAAGGAAAATATACTCTCATGTGAGTTCTGTGTCTTATTTCAATATCCTTTTTCTATTTAACTGGATACTCAAAAACATGAACTTAAAAAGAAATTATGGAAAAACTCAGGTTCACATAGGTAAGATTATTTTAATTTTTCCATGTTCAACTACATTGGAAAAAAAACACACACATACAGAAATTTTTAAGAAACCCTGTAATGAACCCAATTATTTTTATACTTCAAAATATTTTTTTACTCAATATCAAAAAACAAATAACTCAATCCAAATATGGGAAGAAGACCTGGATAGACATTTTTCCAAAGACATACAAAGGGCTAATAGGCACAAGAAAAGATGCTCAACATTGCTAGTTTTTATTTATGCAAATAAAATGACAACAAGAACCCTAGTACACTCTTCGTGGGAAGGTTAAGTGGTTCAGTCACTATGAAAAATGATATGAAATTTCCTCAAAAACCTAAAAATAGAACTACCGCATGATCCAGCAATTCCACTTCTGGTTTATATCCAGAAGAAAATAAAAACATTGATTAGAAAAGGTATATAAACCCCAGTGTTCATAGGACTATTTATAGCAGTGAAGATATGGAAGCAACACAAGCATGCATCAACAGAAGAATGGATAAGACAGATGGATAAAAAATTGTAGTATAAATATATGCATACACACACACACACACACACACACACACAGTGGAATATCACTCAGTCTTACAAAGGAATGCCATGGTTCCATTAGCAGCAACATGGATGGACCTAGATAATGTCACAGTTAATGAAATAAGTCAGACAAAGAAAGACAAATACTCTATCATATAATTTATATGAGAAATATAAAAAAGAATTTAAATGAACATATTTGTGATTCAGACTCACAGACATAGAAAGCAAATGTGTGGTTATCAGAAGGGAAAGAGAAAGGGGAAAATTAGGGGTGTAAGATTAGAAAATACAAATTACTATGCATAAAATAAGAAATAAGGATACATTGTATAGCACAGGGAATTATAGCCATTATCTTGAAATAACTTTTAATAGTGTTTAGTCTGTAAAAATACCAAATCACTATGCTATATACCCCAAACTAATATAATACTGTATGTCACATATACCTTAATAAAAATATGTTAAACCTTTGTTACCACAGAAAACTGTCTTCTAGCCAAGCAAACTACACTTTTTGCATAACTTCTGTTCAGACCACACTTTTTGCTTCACTTCTGTTTATTTTTAACAGTTTACAATTTACTATTTATCTGTCTCACATTCCATGTCATCTCCTTCCTTCAGTGTTCCTGGATCTCCCAAGTACACAGTTAATCACTTTTTCTGTAAGTTCCCATAGAAAGTTACTTATACTTAGAATTCAACATGCTGTTTCTTGCAACAGTTTAATCTTGATTCTTTTGCTGAATACTTTCTCTTTGTCTCTGTAGATACCTTCTTATTAACTTTTGTCCACCCCGAGCTCTGCCCTGGAGTCTGTTCTACCCATGAGCTGCAGAGGGAGCATCCCTGGCAGATGTGAAGATTAATAAAAAGAGAGGAGAGTTATTTATCCTCCTAGTTTCCTCGATGGTTGGCTATGTTCTTGACCTAAGATCACAGCTCCTCTCCAGAGAGTCTCCTCCATAGGACTCTCTCTCCTGTAATTGCTTCCTCCCTTCCTCACTGCAGTCTTGGTTTAATCTTCCTAAGCTTCCCCGATAATTGGCAGACAACTTTCTGAAAAGAAGCCTTTTAAATTAAACCTACACTTGTCCTAATTTAAATATGATATCTCTTTCTTCTTTATATCCTAAATTATATCCAGGAAATTGTAATTCCCTTAAGTAATGTAGAACATGCCTTGTGCTTCTGTTCATCTTTGTATCCATTCAGGGTGGAGTTCCTTTAAAGCAGAGGATGCTTAATAAGTAGGGAATGATTTGTATTGGATAGCTCCTTGAGATGAACATATTACTGAAAACTCTATGCATAAAATATAATTTTAAGGGAACCTCTGATTTAGTCCTAATCAACTGCAGAAATATGTAAAGAATTTATTTTGACACTATTATGCCTCCAAATGTCAAAATAAGGCAGAGCTACACCTTTACAGAATCCCTTTTAAAACAATAGGTCTTACAACGAAGACCAATTAAACTATTAAAGAATTATTTAATATTGTTTTTAATTACTTAAAATTAAGTGTGAGATAGAGTAATTCTTAATAGTACACTAAATGCCAATTACTGTGAGACAGTCTATAAAAGCAAGATGAATCAATGAAGGAAAAGAGTTTTTATATTTTATAAAATGTTAAAATTCTAAATTTAGAAATTATTACCTGGCATTTTCATTTTAGTGCATTTTCCTCTTATATTTTCTACTGATACTTCTGAAAGACACTTCCAATAATACAAGTCCCTCTAGTGGTATCTAATGTAAAATTTGTAATATAAATAAAAGTTGTTATTTTTCTCAGTGCTTAGAAAATACAGTAAAATATTTAAGAATCATTATTAAAATCTATATTTAGAAATAATGGAACTATCAGTCATTTATTTGTTGCAATGTTGACTCATTCTAATGTATATTTATCCTTTAATTTTTTTATATGAATTTTGTCAAATTAATATTAAAATTTATAAAACTATCATATTTTCAAAATTCAAAGGGATAGTTTCATATGGGGCAGGGAGAATATATTTCTTAAGCACCTAATTCATACTAGGTATTTTACCCACTTATTCATTTAATTTAATCAACAATGATTTATAGAATAGTATCATTTTTCACTTAAAAATGTAAAACTCAAAAAATAATGTCACATATCTTACTAGTGCTAGAGCAAGGGGTTTATCTAAGGCACTTTTTGCTATACATCCCTCTTAAAATAAAACTGTTTAAAAAGAAGAGAAAGACTGACATGTAACTAGAAAAATTTGACAGTTAATTTTAAACTGACAAGTAGAAGGGTAATACTAAGTTGCAAGAAGGTGAATGGGTCAAAAAGAGGTTTTGAAATCTAAAATTCTGATATAATTAAGTTGATTCATTTTCCCACTTTTCTTTATAATCAGATAATGTCTTACTGAAAGGTGAATTAATATGTATCTTGCTTCATTTTTAAATGAAGTTTAAGATTTGACCATTTAACTTTTTTTATTTATGATTATTCACAATTTAAATTCTATTGAAATTATGTAAGGCAACACTAAGCAATATTGGACCTTGTCAGGATAGAAAATAAAATTTACAAAATTTATACAATAGGATGCTTCTTATCATAATCCTGATTTTTAGTCTAAAAAGCCTACTAAAGAAGCATAGTTCATGGGAAAAATAGGGGAAAGCCATTTTAGAATTTCTCCCAATTCCTGTAGAAAAAAACTACAAAATATCAAGTTGTTGACAGTCCTATTTTATTCTATTTTACTTAAAGCGTTATCTGAGTTATAAGCATGCTATTCTATTAGTAGTTTTGTTTCTAGATCTGGTTAATATTTTAATATTGTGTACTTATAAAAGTGAATTCAATATTTGTCCATAACCAATTGTTACCAATATTCCCCCAAACTGTCACTCCTTTCAAGGACAAAATCTCTAATATGTCCATATTATTACCTAACTAAATTTACCATTGTGCTCTGTGCTGGGAATGAAATCTCAAACAAGTTCGAGTTAGATGTTATTCACAAAACCGTTCTCATTTACCTGAAAAGAGCTGATGGAGATTGTCCCTGGATGAGATAAATATTTAAAGGTGACTTTTCCTGAGGGCATTTTTTTGGATACAGAGATGCTACATTGCTGGGGACCTTCCCTTAAAGTGTCTTTGATGTCATGTAAATCTTCTCTGGCTGTTTACTGATAATTCCCACTTTCTCCTCTGGGGTTTCAACATTGTAACTCCAATCTCTTTCAGCAGTCATCTCCCAGACCATCCAAACTGTCATTTCAGACATGATCTAAGGAAAAAAAAAAAGAAATCAGGTTGTTTCTTTTTTCTTTGGGCTGCATTTGATCCATGAGATAGGCTTACATTTAGTTTGCTGCTACATGGGAGTGCAGAAATTGTCCAGCCTCAACCTTTACTGTGCTGACCCTGGCTGCTTCAGCAAGCCTCTCAGTCTTCTGACACCAGACTACTGTTTCCAACAAGACAGATCTCTCTTTTTGAAGCCCGTTCTCATTTGCTTGAAAGGGAGGGGGAAGTATACCCTGGGCAGATAGAGTGATGACAACCTCCTTTTCCTTACTTTTTTTCCCTTTATCTTCCCTAAACTGTATGTGTTAAAAGCTACTATTGTGTTGGCTGGCGATAGCCAGGTGATATGTAAACTAGAAAATTAAGATTAGCAGTCTTCAATCCCAATTTCCCAATTCTTCCCACTCCTTCCCCTTTCCCCTTGGTATCCACAATTTTTTTCTCTAGGTCTTTGTCTCTATTTCTGCTTTCAAGCAGATTGTCTATACCATGCTTCTAGACTTCGCATATATGTGTTAATATGATACTGTTTTCTCTTTCCGACTTACTTCACTCTGTATGACGTATGACACTCTCTAGGTCCATTCACATTTCTACGAATTACCTAATTTTGTTTATTGCTGTGACTGAGTAATATTCCATTGGATATATGTACCACATCTTCTTTACACTGCTGATACTATGTATAAAATAGATAACTAAAGAGAACATACAGTAGAGCACAGAGAACTCTATTTATGGAACTGTGCTGACATGAATGAGAAGGAAGTATGTATGGCTGATTCATTATACTGTATGGTAGAAAATAAGACAACGTTGTAAAGCAACTAGATTATTTTTTAGTTACTAAAGCATGTCTGACTCTTTTTGCAATTCCATAGACTGTAGCCCACTAGGCTTCTCTGTCCATGAGATTTCCCAGGCAAGAATACTGGAGTGGGTTGCCATTCTCTTCTCCAAGGGATCTTCCTGACCCAGGGTTCAAGCCTACATCTCCTGAACTGCCAGCAGATTCTTTACCACTGAGCCACCTGGGAAGTAACTATACTCCAATAAGAATTAATTTAAAAGATTTAAATTAAAAAAATGAGAAAGAGTACCAGTCTTCAGTTTAAATGAGGCCACGCTGAGACATAAAGAATACTTTAACTTGAGATGAATTTAAAAGATCTTGAGAATCATTCTGACTTTATTATTCATTTATAGATCTTCTCAGAAGTATTTGTTCAAATGTTCATTCACATTTTATTTTTGAATTATCTTTTTATACTGAGTTCTTCATATATCCTGGATTTAGTTCCAACACCTTATATATGCTTGTAAATATTTTCATGGCTGGTGGTTTGCCTTTTCATTCATTCCTTAGGGATGATTTTCAAAAGTTAGAAGCTTTTTGGATGATGTCCAATTTTTTTCTTTTTTATAAATTCTTGTTGTGTCCTGTATAAAATTCTTTACCTTTTCAAACCTATCCTTAGTCACATCTCTGTCATTTAGAAGTATTATAGGTTTAAATTTTACTTTTATGTTCATATTAAGAACTAAGTTTTATTTATATTCAGTGATTATTTATTTATTCCCATATAAGTATTCAGTTGTTCAAGCACTTTTCTTGGGAAATAATAAAACTATCTTTTCCCATTGAATTATATTGCTATCTTTGTCAAAATTCAGTGGGTGTATGGGTCTAATTCTGAACTCTATATATTATTCCATTGATCTCTGTTTATATTCGTGTTTATATCACATTATTTTGATTTATAGGGGGTCTTAAAGTTCCTCTTTTAGAAATGGGCCACTGTCCCTTTCTAAAACTAGAGCAGTGGAATAGAGATTTGCCCAATGGGAAAGGTAGGCTGTAAGAACAGCATTTAAATCTCTCCCCAAGGAAACTGACTTTATTTGGAATACTGTGTGTGTGTGTGTGTGTGTAGTCACTCAGTTGAGTCCAATTCTTTGCTATCCCATGGACTGTAGCCTGCCAGGATCCTCTATCTGTAGGATTTTCCCAGCAAGAATCCTGGCGTGTTTAGCCATTTCCTTCTCCAGGGGATCTTCCTGACTGAAGGATTGAATCTGTGTCTCCTGCATTTCACAGCAGATTCTTTACCATCTGGGCCACCAGGGAATAGTGTGTGGGGAAGTCCAAGCCTTAGGTCACTCTCAAAATCAATGTATATTTTGGTGGTTAGTATTTAAGGGGAGATTAGCAGCTTCATGAGAGAACCCAGCTAAACAGTAGGCCAGCTAGTTTACTGGAAAGAACCAGAAAAAGAAACAAAACAATTCTTCTTGGTATCGGAAGACACCTCAAAGATTTGTTTCTGTAACTACCCTGGCAAAGTGGTCTATTCATAACTGCATCACACTATAAAACAATGTCTACTATAGGACATTGTTGAAAATAATAAATCAATCAGCAACAATTAGTACAGCCTAACATCTGGTTATGATACCAAATGAGGCAAATTGCTTAACAGAGAGATCAGGGAAAAGGCTAGTGAGAGCTCTGCTAAATCCATTGTCATATCTGGGTGACTAGATGCATGCCCAGGGATGTGTCCTCTGAGGAATAATATCAAAAGTCTTAACCTGAAGGGAAAATAAACTCCATTATAACAGGTCCAGTCAAGCTACTAAAAAAATAAGCAAAGCCACAGTAGAAGATATATTATCTAAAATGACTAGTTGTCAACCAAAAATTATGAGACAAAGATAGAGAAAAATGGCCCATATACAAAGAAAAAAGCAGGCAACAGAGACTGCCTAGATAAAGAACAAGATGTCAGAGTTAGGAGACAAAAATTAAAGCAGCCCTTACAATTATGTTCAAAGAACTAGAGGAAATCATACTTTGAAAAGTAAAGGAGGATATGATGACACTGTCTTGCTAAATAGAGAATAACACTAAAAAAGATAGAATACAAAATAAGAACCGAGAATTCTAGATCTAAAATAATTCAAATTTTAAAATGTACTAGAAAGGGCAAAACTAGATTTTAACTGTTTGGAAATGAATTAACAGACATGAAACTAAATTAATAAAGATAAGAACAGGGTAAAAAAGAATGAAGGAAAATAAACAAAGCCACAGAAAACTATAGGATGCTATTAAGTGCCCCAAGAAAGCCCTAATGGAAATACCAGAGAAAAAGATAAAAAGAGCAGAAAATAATTAAATAATGACTAACCTAGCTGAAATTTGATTTAAAAATCTACATATCCAAGAAGTTCAATATACTCCAAGTTGGATTTACTAAAGTTCAATATACTCCAAGTTCAATATCAAAATTAGATAAGCACAGAGATTGCATAGAGCAAAAATGTTAGAAGACTATGACATAAAGAAAAGTTTGAAAGCAGTAAGAGAGAATGGTATATTAATACATACGGAGAACCCCAATAAAATTAGCAGCTGACTTCTCACAACAACCCACAGAGGTCAGAGTCAGTGTTATGACATATTTAAAATGCAAAAAGAAAAACATCACTATATACCAGGAATCTTATATTTAGTAAGCTTTTCTTTCAAAAAATGAAGGTGAAATAAAGACATTTTCTGATTAGTAAAACTTGGGCTAGTCTTTACAGAATATTATTATCCCCATATACTCAATTTCCTCTTTTTTGTACTATTGTTTCTATACATATTATATCTATATAGGTCAGTTCACATCAGTCACTCAGTCCTGTCTGACTCTTTGCGACCCCATGGACTGCAGCACTCCAGGCCTACCTGTCCACTACCAACCCTTAGAGCTTACTCAAAACACATGTCCATTGGGTCAGTGATGCCATCCAACCATCTCATCCTCTGTCATCCCCTTCTCCTCCCTCCTTCAATCTTTCCCAGCATCACGGTCTTATCTAGTGAGTCAGTTCTTCACATCAGTTGGTTGAAGTATTGGAGCTTCAGCATCATTCTTTCCAATGAATATTCAGGACTGATTTCCTTTAGGATTGACAGGTTGGATCTCCTTGCAGTCCAAGAGACTCTCAAGAGTCTTCTCCAAGAACGCAGTTCAAAAGCATCAAATCTTCAGTGCTCGGCTTTCTTTAGAGTCCAACTCTCACATCCATACATGACTACTGGAAAAACCATAGCTTTGACTAGATGGACCTTTGTTGGCAAAGTAATGTCTTTGCTTTTTAATATGCTGTCTAGGTTGGTCATTGCTTTTCTTCAGGGAGCAAGCGTCTTTTAATTTCATGGCTGCACTCACCATCTGTAGTGATTTTGGAGCCCCCCAAAATAAAAACTCTCACTGTTTCCATTGTTTCCCCATCTATTTACCATGAAGTGATTGAACCAGATGCCATGATCTTAGTTTTTGGAATGTTGATTTTTAAGCCAACTTTTTCACTCTCCTCTTTCACTTTCATCAAGAAAGTAATGTATGTTTCATAACATACATAGATCTACATACGTTATAGAACATGCATATATCTATGTATGTTATGTCTAATAATGTAGTGTCATAATCATTATATTATTTTATGTTTTCAGATAAAGCAAGGGAAGATAGGAGAATAAATACATATTTATAATGTTTACCAATTTAATATTCTCATTTACCTTTTAGACCTCTTCATTTGTTCCTGTGGGTTCAAATTAAAATCTGGTATCACCTTCTTACTCAAATACAGCTTTGCCTGCCTCCTTTCTCCTATTATTGTTGAATTTATTACATTTCTATATGTTATAGATTCAATTATATATATTATTTTAGTTGCTTTTAATTAAGTTTAAAAGTAATAAATATTAATATATTAATAAAAGTAATATATTAATATTTTATTTTCCAATTATTTAATTACTTTTCAAGGTACTTTATGTGTGAGTGTGTGTATGATTTCAAATTGTGTCTGATGTCCCTATCTTTCAGACTAAAGAATTTCCTTCAGAATTTCTTGTAAGAAGGTTTGACAGTAAAGAATATCCCAGATTTTTATAGGGCTATTCTAACAAACCCAAAGTAAAAATCTGACCTTCTAAACTTCTGTTTAGGGTCTTTCAAGCTCTGTCTAAAATAACAAGGCTTTATAACATGAAATTTTATATATGTAAAGTTAATCTTATTTATATCCAATATTTGAGCAATCAGGAACAAGAATAAAGGGACTATACTAGTTTGTTGGAGAAGACTCTTGAGAGTCCCTTGGACAGCAAGAAGATCCAATTAGTCCATCCTAAAGGAAATCATTCCTGCATATTCATTTGAAGGACTGATGCTGAAACTGAAGCTCCAATACTTTGGCTACCTGATGCAAAGGACTGACTCATTTGAAAAGACCCTGATGCTGGGATAGATTGAAGGTGGGAGTAGAAGGGGACAACAGAGGATGAGATGGTTGGATGGCATCACAGACTCTACGGACATGAGTTTGAGTAAACTCCAGGAGTTGGTGATGGACAGTTAGGCCTGGAGTGTTGCAGTCCATGGGGTCACAAAGAGGGGGACACAACTGAGTGACTAAACTGAACTGAACTGGACTGATATTAATTTCAGTTGTTATAAAAGTCAAACTCTGAAATACTTATTTTAAGTAATAAGAACATATTCTTCTCAAGCCTGAAGAGACTTGCTGACAAGTCTCCCTGGATATATATAATATACCCTTTATGTACAAGAGGGTTGTTTACTCCACTAACTAGTACAGACAGCCAGCAGATGTCTAGAACCAGTTTGACAGTTCTAAACTGTATAGCCATATCCCAAGAAACCATTAGCTGGAACAAAGTTTAGAAACTTAGATGTCAGAATTCTGCCAGTGTGACACCCATCAGTTCAATTCAGTTCAGTTCAGTCACTCAGTTGTGTCCGACTCTTTGCAACCCCATGAATCACAGCACGCCAGGCCTCCCTGTCCATCACCACCTCCCGGAGTTCACTCAAACTCATGTCCATCGAGTCGGTGATGCCATCCAGCCATCTCATTCTCTGTCGTCCCCTTCTCCTCCTGCCCCCAATCCATCCCAACATCAGAGTCTTTTCCAGTGAGTCAACTCATCGCATGAGGTGGCCAAAGTATTGGAGCTTCAGCCTCAGCATCAGTCCTTCCAATGAACACCCAGGATTGATCTCCTTTAGAATGGACTGGTTGGACCTCCTTGCAGTCCAAGGGACTCTCAAGAGTCTTCTCCAGCACCACAGTTCAAAAGCATCAATTCTTTGGCGATCAGCTTTCTTCACAGTCCAACTTTCACATCCATACATGACCACAGGAAAAACCATAGCCTTGACTAGGCGGACCTTGGTTGGCAAAGTAATGTCTCTGCTTTTTAATATGTTATCTAGGTTGGGAAACTGAATTGCTACACTGTATCCTGCCCTAAAAAGCAGCTGAAAGTACTTGTTAAGCACCATGTGAAACATTCACACAGCATTATCAATATTATACTTACAACCCTTAAGTTTAACCAACATTTTTAGATTTAAATAGTGATTAATTCTACCTGCACGCCAGCCCTTTCAGTGACTGAAGGTGAAAGAGACAGAGAGAAAGAATTAAAGTTTACACCTTTGCAAAGCCCTATCGTAATTAGGTTTTCTATGGAAGTCACAGTTTAACATACTATGGCCAACTGATGACATTTACTCTTAACTTTCTGCATCTGATCCAAATTTACTTTAATCCATTATTTCAGTTCGTGGGAATGCTTTAAACTACTGTCTGGGTAAAACTCTGCTCAAGAACCCTTCTAATATAAACTGATAAAGGAATAGGACAGACTCGCTAAGGGTCGGACACGACTGAGCGACTTCACTTTCACTTTTCACTTTCACACATTGGAGAAGGAAATGGCAACCCACTCCAGTGTTCTTGCCTGGAGAATCCCAGGGATGGGGGAGCCTGGTGGGCTTCCATCTATGGGGTCACACAGAGTCGGACACGACTGAAGTGACTTAGCAGCAGCAGCAGCAGCAGCCACTTGAGAGAGAATATATCAGACTTCTAATTTGATGTGGTAAGATGTTACCTTTACCACCTGAATCTTAGTCTGAATCATATTTAGAGTGAATACAGTAAAATTTGGCACTCTAATTACTAGTGTCAACTTATAACACTGGATCGATCAAAACCAGTACTTATAAACTCCCATGGAATATTCATTACTGGGAAAATGCTTTTTAAGGGACAATTTTTTTTTTAACTTGGAGTATGCTAAGATCTTTATAAACATAGTGTTTGGTGGTGGTTTGGTTGCTAAGTCATGTCTGACTCTTGTGACCCCCGTGGTCTGTAGCCCACCAGGCTCCTATGTCCTTGGAATTCTCCAAGCAAGAATACTGGAGTGGGTTGCCATTTGCTTCTCCAGAGGATCTTTCCCACCCAGGAATCAAACCCCAGTCTACTGCACTGCAGGCAGATTCTTTACTGACTGAGCTAGGAGGGAATCTGAAATATATTGTTAGGCCAACACTAAGATGCTTATCTGAAAGTATTGTCAGAGATATACAGACATGCCTTTCTTAATTACAATTTCATTATATGGTTTTGGTATATTTTATGTGATGATACAGGCTTCCTTGGTGGCTCTATAGGTAAAGAATCCACCTGCAATGTGGGAGACCTGGGTTCAAGCCCTGGGTTGGGAAGATTCCCTGGAGGAGGGCATGGCAACCAACTCCAGTATTCTTGCCTGGAGAATCCTCATGTAGAGAGGAGCCTAGCAGGCTGCAGAGTCAGAAACGACTGAACAACTAAGCACAGTGTGTTATAATACAAGAAATATCCACTTGATGATAAATTCTATACCTCTTTCCTCTACAAAAATTTTATTTAGGGCCAGTTGGATGCCCCATATACTGTGTAGGGGCTGGGAATAAAAAAACTGAACAAGTTAAGATCAGATGTCCCTAAGAAATTTCAGTTTAATTAGACAAATGAACATATAAATTATTAAGATATACAACTACACAAATTAGTTTTTGCATGAGATGCAGCATATCTGTGGTTTATGGAATTATAGAGATGGATCCCTTAATACAGATCTGATTATGTTATCCAATAGCCCTTATACATGAGAATCATGTTTATTTCTCCTAGAAATCAAGATGAGAATTTTATTTCCTTCCAGAGAGAAATTTTATACTCTTTTATTGTTTTATAAGAAATAAATAGCCTAAAGAAATTTGCCTTTTCATTCTGATTTTAGTTCATTCCAGTAAGTCACTCACACTAAGTACTTGATGCATTTTTTTCTCTTTTCCAAATATACATCTGATGTTTATTTGCCTTGTTTTAAACATTTTTGCATTGTGTTATTTTAAAGTAGTTAGGGTTAGAACGATAATCTATTTTAGTTACCTAAAGTTTCAAAGAGATTAATTTAGATCTCTAGATTATAAGTGATCTAACCAAATTTACATATCTAGTTACTTGAAAATTTTAGTTTAGAAATCAGTTCACCTGAATCCTAGTCCTTTTTTACACTATTGTTCTAAAAGATAAAATGTAGATAAATGGTGACAAGTTAGACAATGACGAATGGAGGAAGAAAGGAAGAGAAGAAAAAAAAAGAAAGGAAGGGGAAAAGGTAACAAATTTAGAAGGGTTTAAAATTTAGTTTTCTCAAAATTTAGAAACAAATCTTTACAACTGTCAGAAATCTCACCATAAGGTGAAAATATTATTCTGGTGGCAATTTTTCTGATATAAATAAACATAGCCCCAATTCAAATAAAATCTTTAAAATGCAGAAGAACATGTATCTTTCTTCAGGATTATTGATGTAGACATATTTTAAGTTGTAAGGGTGAACTAGTCTATTCGTCCAAGATTCTTGGAAAACAATGAGTATCACTCTTTGGCTATGTTTTCTACAATAGATTGGAGTTTTAAGGCCTGAATGCTTACAGTTCAGCCCTCCACACCAGCAGCCTGACTAATTTCTACCTCAGAATGGGTTCCTGATTCATGAAGAGAAACAATTTATTATAACATAATTTTAATTTCTTCCTAAAATGTTTATAAGCTGAAAAACGTATGTTTTTGTTTGTGCCTGTGATTTGTAAATGAGGAAAGTAGGATCGTCTACTTCCAACTAAATGGTTACAGTCGAATTGAAGCATCCTTTGCTTCCAATTAAATACACCTGCAATGGCCACTCCACGGGGCTCAGGTTTCTGAGAGCACGGTCGGTCTCCTTCCAAGATTCAGAATCCTAAGAATTCCAAGATGCTCAGGCAGCAAGTGAGACCTATGACCTAGCTCCAGGTGTTCTAAGATACCACTTTCACTGCACTCTAGTGGTTCAAACAAGTTACTACAGTTAGTCCAGATTCAAGAGAATAGGGAAATAAATTCCACCTTTTGATGTGAGGAAGAGTATGTGTATTTCACTCATGTTAAAGGAATTGATAGCAGCTATCTTTGAACATTATATATCAAAAGAATTTCCACCAGTATTTCCACATGGATTAAAACTCATCTCATAAATGAATGGGAATTCTACAGAGGAAACACATCACAACAAAACATTTGTCAATAAATAATTTAAAATCTGTTCAAGTGTGTAAATTATTTAGATGCCCCCATCCACAAATTTCATTATCAAGTACCCAATTAATGTGAATTTATCCTTTATATCTTAAAAATAATTTTTTACATTCTGTTGACTTTCACGTTAAAGAACCTGAATATTACTTTTTTTAATATATAACAGAAATGAAACAGAAATCAATTAATCGTAACTTTTTTCATTGTCATCATATTCTTCTTAACTTTACATTTTCACTATTGATTAGGTATTTTCAATTGCAACAAGATTTTTGAGATATTATTAGTGGACCTAAAACTGTGATTAAGAAGAGATATTAAGCATATCTTCCATACATGTATATATTAAAATCAGATAGATAAACACTGCTTTATGCATATAAGGTTTTTATTTATCATAGTCTGCTAAGTTTATCTGAATGCCTTCTCTGATATAAAGCTGGAAATAACATGAAGTGTAATCGTGTTGTATATCCCAGAGAGCTTTTGTTAAGTCAGCATTTTAAGAAAAACTCCATCATATTTTACATAGCTTCCAGCAAGCAATAATACCTTCAGTAACATTAATACTGCCTTTACCTAGTTATCTTGAAGATCTGCTGTCCAAATTAATGTGTTTATCTTCTAAATGTTGAAGGAAAATCACAATATCTTATGGTTCACATTATTTGAGTTCAAGGGTCTTATCAGTTATTACTAAGAACAGAAAGTTTTTCTACAAGAAATGTTTGATAAGCAACACTATTAGAATTCTCATTTAGAAGTATTTTCAACACTCTTACCATTTCATACACCTACAGATATTACTTATGCTAATAGTTTCCCTCTTTGTAATTATCAACAAATATATCTTTCCTTAAAGTTCAAATTAGTATTCCAGTGACTATGAGCTAATAGGACTGTTTAGTTAATATTTTACCTTGAGTTTATTGGTATAACACTAATAAAGTGCTTTTCTACTAAAACTGAAAACATTCCCAGAAATGCCAAATGACTCATTTTAGCAGTTAAGAAATTTCATTTTGCAAAGTAGTTGAGTGAATCGCCAGAAGCAGTAACTTTCAAATTCCTCTAGGTAGTCTTCTGATGCTTCTGCTGTTATCAGGGGACCATATTGAGGCATATTGTTCAAGTTTTTCAACAGAATAATATGACACCTGTGTACCTATAACTATCAATAACACTGTATAGCGTAAATAAAATCAATCACAGTATCAGGGACTTATCAGGGTCCATATCATATTTCTTAAACCAACTCTGGTATAAAATGATGTATACATGTGAATCACTTATCACCTGGAATAAGTCACTATTGTCCTACAACGTGTTACCTAATCTGGAAGGAGACTGTGTGTGTGTGTGGCGAGTATTTCAGCAGAAGATTAGCAAGACGAGAGCAGAAATACCATTTCTGAAACCTGAAGTTACAACAACTTGAAACAAAATTAATTGGCAAGCCTGGCGTTCAATATTCTCTACTAGTCTGACTCTGGGTATTACTTTGGGATTGAGGTTCATCTGGGGATGCATGTTTTCTGTCCCTGCAGGTAGTAAAGAATAAAAGTGAGTAATTTCATAGAAGTACTATTCAGTTCAGTTCAGTTCAGTCGCTCAGTTGTGTCCGACTCTTTGCGACCCCATGAATCGCAGCACGCCAGGGCTCCCTGTCCATCACCAACTCCAGGAGTCCACTCAAACTCATGTCCATCGAGTCGGTGATGCCATCCAGCCATCTCATCCTCTGTTGTCCCCTTCTCCTCCTGCCCCCAATCCCTCCCAGCATCAGGGTCTTTTCCAATGAGTCAACTCTTCGCATGAGGTAGCCAAAGTACTGGAGTTTCAGCTTCAGCATCAGTCCTTCCAATGAACACCCAGGACTGGTCACCTTTAGGATGGACTGGTTGGATCTCCTTGAAGTTCAAGGGACTCTCAAGAGTCTTCTCCAGCACCACAGTTCAAAAGCATTAAATTCTTCGTCACTCAGCTTAGCAGACCATTAACTGGATAGAAATACGTGTTTGTTTCTGGAAGGTTGAAAGACCTGATCAAAGTAAGCTACTTGCAATTAGTGTGTTAAATGTATAACTCATAGAAGGTCATCTATTTGAAAACCTATTTTGGTTTCCTCCTGTTCCTTAACATTTTCTTTCGAAGGGGAAAGAAGTCTTCCCCGCCCTTGAATATAAATTTAGACATATTCCATGAGTTTTCTGTTTCAGGCAGTGGACAACCACTTAACCTCATAATCATGGACTTGATTTCAAATAGAGTGTCTCTTAAAATACCATTTAAACACTAATTCAGGAGTATGGTTTCTTAACATACTTCTCTCCTCTAACTCTACTTCTAGTTTAACCTACTTTCATGTTCAGTGATATAATTGATCTCTGCTCTTTCTTCATAGTCAAGGCTTTCCACTCTAACAGTGATTTGTTCCACCAGGTAAGGAAAAAGATACAAGAGAATAGGAAGAATTTTATGTGAAATCGGTGGCTTCTCCGTTTTTGCTGCTGACAAGGGTTTTACACCAACTTTCTTTTTCTTTCTCATGAGCTGCTATTGTAAAATTTTCAGATTTTTTTCTGTGATCGATATTTTCATTTCTTTGAACTGAGAGGATGTATTTCTATTCCAAGTGGACCCTTATGACTCATTTCACATTCTCTTACAAACCCAGTATTTATTTTCTCTTTCATTAAAGACTATTTTTTGAGAGTAGTTATAGGTTCACAACAAAATTGAGGAGAAAGTACAGAAATTTCCTATATACCCTCTGTCCTCAAACAGACATAGCCTTCCCCATCCATGTCTCGCACCAAAATGGTACATTTGTTACAACTGATGGGCCTACATTGACAACCATTATTCTCCAAAGTCCGTAGCTTACATTGCGGTTCACTCTTGGTGTTGTGCGGTCTATAGGTTTTGATAAGTGTATAAAAGTATGGATCCATCATTATAGTGTCATATAGAGTTTTTTACTGCCCTAAAAATTCTCTGTGCCCCATCTATTCACCCCTCTCATTTCCTGATCCCTGACAACCGCTGAGCTTTTTATTGTCTCCTTTTCAGATTGGCTTCTTTCACTTAGTAATGTGCATTTAAAGTTTATCCATGTTTTTTTTCATAACTTAATAGTCCATTTCTGTGTAGCATTGCATAATAATCCATTCTCTGAATGCACCACAGTTTATTCATTCATCTACCTAAAATAAATCTTGGTTGTTTCTCAGTGTTGGCAATTATGAATAAAGATGGTACAAACATCAATCTGTGGGGTTTTGTGTGGATAAAGACTCAACTCCTTTGAATAAATATCAAGGAGCACTGACTTGCATGGTAAAATTATGCTTATATTTGTAGGAAACCACCAAACCATCTTCCAAAATGTACTATTTTGCATTTCCACCAGCAGTGAATCAGAGTTCCTGTTGCTCCACATCCTCACCAGTATTTAGTGTCATTGGTATTCTAGATTCTGGCCATTCTAATAGGTGAGTGATAGTATCTCTTTGTTATTTTTTAATTTGCATTTTTCTGATGACATAGTTTCTGTTTTTACTACTGGAGTTCCTCAATCTTTCACTTTTTATGAAGCTGAATTCAATATGAGCTGATGGAATATTCACTCTCATACATCCCACTCATTCTTTGTCCAACAAATTGAGGTTTGGGCTGCTCTGATTGCATCCCTATCTTATTTTCTTTGTAAAATGACCACAAAAAGATTTTCCAGCACTCATGCTTTTCTTACAATGTGATATTCATATGTCTACACTTGAGATGTAGGGCTTTTGTTCTCTGACGAGGCCTAGACCAGATGGATGGGTATTGAGTGTAGAAATCCTGATTGACCATCCCGGCTGAGGTACCAGCCAGTATCAACTACCTGACAAGCTAGGAAAGATGCCCTGCAACATTGACAGCCATTGAGTCTTCTGTGCTGAGGCCTTGGGCCTTGTGAAATAGAGATGAGTCTTGCTCCAAGTTGCACCCTGTTTGAATTCCTGCCCCACTGAGTCTTAGATATAATAAATTTTTTTATGCTACTAAGGTACAAGCAGTAAAAATATGAATTATCATGAGTGAATTATGCATCAGCCCCCTATGTCTTCCATATGCAACAAACATATTTTGAACTTGAAGTGGTCTGATGAATCTCTCTCAACCACCATTTTATTTTTGCAGTAAGACAACTTTTTTTTTTTTTTTAACAGAAGTTTCTTCAAAATCCTTCTCCTTTAATCCCTAATCCTTTTTCTAACAGATGTGTCCAGGTGACATGGAGTGGAGTCATGTAAAGTTCCTTTGTAAATACACATAATAATCTGGCTTTGTTGTATCTTGGTATCAGCTTACTGTCAAAACATCTATTTTACTATTTGTTACACACAGTATAAAGCATCCATAGAATTTTGGAGCAGAGATAAGAGGTGTTCTTCCCTTGGGGCTCCAGCAACAGATTTTACACTGTACCAAGAGCTGACCAATGACAATATATGACCCAGGACAAATTCAAGGGCCTACTTCTAGAGAAATAGAATTGAATTTCAGGCGTGGATAAGGGTTCCTAAAATGGGTTTTGTTTTATTCAGAGTAAAGAATTAATTATTCTGATAAGAGGATGGGTTGGAGTCTAAGTAACCTGACAGTTTCCTTCCAAGGCAATGGAAGTAAACTTTCAATCAATCTTTCAAGGCAGAAGAGAGGCCAGGTCTGCAAATAAAATTTTGATATAAAGAGAAGATCCATACTAGCTAATTTTATTAATTAATTGGTCCTTTATTTAGAAATAGAAGGAGAAGCTAACATAACTAGTTTCTTTAAGGAAAGTAAATCTCCACTTCTACATTTTGCCCCCTGCCTCTCCCCCTACCCCAACAAAGAAGAAGTTATTTAAACAAATAAAACAGCCGACCTTGGAGGACAGATATATTTTAAAATAATATAATATTTTTCCTTCTGATAAACTTTTTATCTGACTAGCATCCATTGTTTACCTTCTTCAAAAACCACCCTCTACTAGTTTTAACTTGCATAGGTCTCCTAGTGTTTAGGGGCATACCTAGTTGTTCAGAAGGTGGTTCAGCAGGTAAAGTGACGCAGAAGGTAAAATCTGCCTGCAGTGCAGGAGATCCCAGTTCGATCCCTAGGTCAGGAAGATCCCCTGAAAAAGGGAATGGCAACTCACTCCAGTATTCTTACCTGGAGAATCCCATGGACAGAGGAGCCTGGCAGGTTACAGTCCATGGGTTCTCAAGGAGTTGGAAACAATGGAGTGACTAACACTTTCACTTACACAGTTTAACCTATCCCACGGTATTAGGAGTAGATATATGAACCAGTCACAAACAAAGAGAATTTTATATCCTTCTGGCAATCATGATTTGTTAAATCTGTCCATTGGTCAGAGTTGAACTATTAATAGCCAGTGAATGTCTTCTCATTTTCTAGTTTGAAATAGGGTTTTTGTCAGTTGAAACTGAAGAGGTCTGACTCAGATTAATCATAAATAGCAAAGAAAATATCGCTGTATACAACAAAACAGCAAAAACTGAACTATAATTGAAATAGTGCAATCAACATTCAAAAAGAGTTTTGGAAAATTAATATTATTAAAATTTTCAAATAATACTAAGTAGAGCCAACAAGTTCATCAAAATTTGACCACATAGAAAAAGGAATAATTGACTTGGAAAAAAAATCACATCAGGAGGTTCAGTTCTATATAATAATATACTCTACTTGGGATATAAAATAGATAAAAATTAGACTGAATATAAAAAATAGAAAAATAATTCCCAGAGATAAATAACAATGTCATTTTTAAATCAAACTTTATTTTTCAGAGTAGTTTTAGGTTCACAGAAAAATTGAACAGAAAATAAAGTTCCTATTATCTTTCAGTTCAGTTCAGTTCAGTTCAGTTGCTCAGTCGTGTCCGACTCTCTGCGACCCCATGAATCACAGCACGCCAGACCTCCCTGTCCTTCACCAACTCCCAGAGTTCACTCAAACTCATGTCCATCGAGTCAGTGATGCCATCCAGCCATCTAATTCTCGGTCGTCCTCTTCTCCTCCCGCCCCCAACCTTTCCCAGCATCAGAGACTTTTCCAGTGAGTCAACTCGTCGCATGAGGTGGCCAAAATATTGCAGTTTCAGCTTTAGCATCAGTCCTTCCAATGAACACCCAGGATTGATCTCCTTTAAAATGGACTGGTTGGACCTCCTTGCAGTCCAAGGGACTCTCAAAGAGTCTTCTCCAACACCACAGTTCAAAAGCATCAATTCCTCGGCGATCAGCTTTCTTCACAGTCCAACTCTCACATCCATACATGACCACGGGAAAAACCATTGCTTTGACTAGACGGACCTTGGTTGGCAAAGTAATGTCTCTGCTTTTTAATATACTATCAAGGTTGGTCATAACTTTCCTTCCAAGGAGCAAGCGTCTTTTAATTTCATGGCTGCAATCAGCATCCGCAGTGATTTTGGAGCCCCAAAAAATAAAGTCTCACACTGTTTCCACTGTTTTTCCATCTATTTCCCATGAAGTGATGGGACCAGATGCCATGATCTTTGTTTTCTGAATGTTGAGCTTCAAGCCAACCTTTTCACTCTCCTCTTTCACTTTCATCAAAAGGCTTTTTAGTTCCTCTTCACTTTCTGCTATAATGGGCTCTGGCAAATAAATTCTCTTATCATTAGCATTTTGCATTAGCACATCACTATATGGTGCATTTATTACAATAGATGAACCAATATTGATACATTACTATTTTCTAGAAGAATGAGGGCAGAATCTAGGTACTGTTAACAATGCACAAAATGAAACTTCTTTTCAAAGTCTCCTTCAGCAGCTCAATGTATGGCTTGCATAGGCTTTTTTCAAATGCAAATTAGTTATATATATATATAAATATGTATTTGTATTTAATATTGTATTATTGTATATATTGTAATATATATTGCATTTTATATATACATATATATATATAAAACAATACATATAAAATAGCAGGAAACACAATCCAAATCATTAGGAAGTCCTATCCATTCCACCTTAAAAATATATAGAAAATCCATTCACTTTTCCCTTCCTGTCAGCACCCTAGGACAACCACTATTACCTCACCCTAGAATTATTGACCAAGCCTCCTATTTCTTTACTCTGCTTATATTCTTGCCTGAATTACAAAAAGCAGACAGAATGCTCTTTAAAATGCAAGATCACTAATCTGCCTCTGCTGCTGCTGCTGCTAAGTCACTTCAGTCGTGTCCGACTCTGTGTGACCCCATAGAAGGAAGTCCACCAGGCTCCCCCTTCCCTGGGATTCTCCAGGCAAGAACACTGGAGTGGGTTGCCATTTCCTTCTCCAATGTGTGAAAGTGAAAAGTGAAAGTGAAGTCGCTCAGTCGTGTCCGACCCCCAGCAACCCCACGGACTGCAGCCTACCAGGCTCCTCCATCCATGGGATTTTCTAGGCAGCAGTACTGGAGTGGCTTGCCATTGCCTTCTCCCTCTAATTAGTGTATATTCTGTATGTTTTGGCTTCATCATTTGTAAAATGGGTATAATAAGAGTATCTACTTCATAGGACTGTGGATATTAAATGACTTAGCATGTATGATGGACTTAGAACAGTGAGACACATGATAAGCATTTTAGACATATGAACTCTAGGACGTGAATGTAAGCACACTTTTTTCTGTTTTGTTCATCACTTTAATCCTTAGTGCCCTGAAAAGGTGCTCCACATACAATGCATAGCAAAATTGCTCAATAAATGTGAGCTAGTAGTATTGGGAGACAGGTGTCATTTAGGAGAACAACTTTAAGAAAAGAGAGAAAAAGTATTCAGTATGTCAACTGAAAAAAATCCACAAAGTGAGAATTGTGACTTAAGTTGTATTTGGGGCAAAATGAAGACTTTAGCCTGGGAGATAGCATTTCAAATAGCTCCGAGAATCTACTCCCAAGAGGTAGAAAGGAAGGTCAGTATGTGTGGTTTTGGTGAAGTGTGTGTACATTCAATCAAGCACATATGTTTTTACAGATGGTTTCTGCTAATCTTGTGAAGGTTACTGTTGGTCATCAGGAGCACACATCGCCATGAAGGATTTTAGTGCTTTTCTAGATAAGGACATGCAAGAATTGGGCTCATAAAACCTTATGAAAACATCTAACTCTCCGAAGACCCGGTCTGCCAGTTTTTCCCAGAGCACAGAGAGGCTCATTCCTAATATCCACCCTGAACTCTTTACAGGGAGTGTTGAAGGTCAGCAGCTCCAGCGGTTCATAATTTAATCCTTGTTGAGGCAGACAGAAAATGCCAATTTGTAGGCTGCAGGCAAGAGTAACAAATGTTGGGCCATGGGAATGAAGAATGAGGTCATTCGGGAACTTAGTCACGGTTGGGAAGAAGATTCACTGAAAGGATTCCATGACGTAGGCTTAATTTCATAGAATTAGATAAATTCTCATAGATAAACAGGTGTATGCCAACTACATATGCACATGCTTGTGTATATTTGGGTCAACAGTCCGAGATACAGGAGAGGCAGCATAACAATGAAAGGCACAGAGATGGGTTCACATCTCTGCTCTATGACTTCCCGTCCTAGTGGCTTTGGGCAAGTTCTGTGTTTCAGCTTTCTAATCTGTAAGATAATGATAACAACAGCAACTACTTCAGAATGTTGTTTTTGAGGAGTAATTAAGTTACTGTTTATAATTAGCATTTAAAATTATTATTTAAAAATATTTTTATTTTTAATTGGAGAATAATTGCTTTACAATATCGTGTTGGTTTCTGCTGTACAACAAAGTGAATCAGTTATAAGTATACATATATCCTCTACCTAATGAGCCTCCCTCTCATCCACCCGCTATCTCACTCTTATATGTTATCATAGAGCATCCGACTGAGCTCCCTGTGTTTTATAGCAACTTCCCACTAGTTATCTATTTGAAATTATCTAAAATGAATATTTGGGCTTGGAAAAGTGTCTGGCACTTAGTAAATACTATATAACTGGTTGCTAAGTAATATAAAAATTAATACTCTCTAGTAAAAGTGACGGAGAAGGCAATGGCAAGCCACTCCAGTACTATTGCCTAGAAAATCCCATGGATGGAGGAGCCTGGTAGGCTGCAGTCCGTGGGGTCGCTAAGGGTCGGACACGACTGAGTGACTTCACTTTCACTTTTCACTTTCCACTTTCACACATTGGAGAAGGAAATGGCAACCCACTCCAGTGTTCTTGCCTGGAGAATCCCAGGGACGGGGGAGCCTGGTGGGCTTCCGTCTATGGGGTCACACAGAGTCGGACACGACTGAAGTGACTCAGCAGCAGCAGCAGTAGCAGCAGCAGCAGTAAAAGTGAGCTCCTCTTGTAGAAAGCTGTACTGTGTGTCCACATGGTTTTCAAATTCCTTTCTTATTTTCTCCCATTATCAACATGGAATTGGAAGTATTGAAAATAAAACTAGAATACACACACATACATATGTATTAGCTAATGCCATACATGGCTACTTAATTTCAAATTTAATAACAAAAAATTCAGTTTTCCAGTTACACTAATCACAAATACTCAAAAACTACATGTTGAATGTGTTAGAGTAGTGGCATTTGTATTGACCAGCAAAGAAATACAACATTTTTAGTTTTGCAAATTCTGTAAGGCAGTATTAACATAGAGTTTTGCTTTAGATAAATAACATATAAGCTTAATATTTACTTTACAATTGTACATACTTTCCATAATAACTATTAATTTTTTCATTCGATGAAAATAATAAAAGACAACATGAATATTCTTCCCTTTTCTTATATATTTCAAATCATGCTGCAAAATAAGTCAGGAGCAAGCAAATCAACAAAAGTCTTTGACTACATATTAAAGCTAATCTAAGCCAGGCTAGTATTTATGTTTACTTTTCCCCTCATTAATTTAAAATATTTACTTTTTATCTATAAAAATATAAATATAAAATATAATACAATTGAATTCTAAACACTATCAGCCTCAGTATACTTCTAATACAATGAACCATGATGGAATTTAATTCTGAAATACTAGAGATGTCGCAAAAGGACTCTGTAGTAGGATTTAGTTCCCAAAGGAGAAAAGATAATTTTCCCAACAACTCACAATAGGCACCACATATGTGTAATAATTATTATTCATATATTACACCAAAAAAAGTTAAAAATGACTTGAATACTTAAGAATCTTTAAAAAACAGGAAAAGGGCAATTATATACATTTTTGCAGTTGAAAAATATATTATCTTTTATGAAGAAAGTTAATAAAGATGGCAAATTTGATGAAAAAGATAAATATTATTAGTATTTTAATACAAATTATTTATCACATATATTTTGTAGAGATGGGAAAGAAACATTTTCTTCTATTTTTAGAGGTCCTTAGGGAATTTGGAATCTGTACCAAAGTTAGGCAAGGATACGAAAAACCATATGCTAATTGTCAAATGATGGGTGTAAGTGAATTATATAGAATTTTTAATAATCAGAAAAATATAAGGATATATTGAGAAATGTTTATATTCCATGTATACATGTTAACAGCCATAGTAAAGAAAGACACTATGATTAAAATGATTTAGAACCTGAACTAAAAAGTAACTGTTAGGCATATTAAGTTTTTATTAATATTGGGTTGTTAAAACTCACTTGGAAGTATAATGCTATGTCACTCAAGACTTGTTCTTTCATATTTTAATCAAGTTTAATATATATGGCCATCAAAAAAAACAAGAGAACTTCAAAAATGCAAGCCTGCTACCTAATTTCAAAATAAACTGAAATATTATAGGAAAGATTTCTATAAAAAGAAACTTACCTACATAACCCTACTTAAAGATCTTAGGGAATCACTTCTGTTTATCTGTCACTTTTAATCTATCTCCAATTTGACTGTACTAAAACAATATTTTGTATTATTCATATAAAAATAAAATGTTTTAACTGAAAATGGTTATTAACATGTATAATATTATTTATTGGAGAAGGAAATGGCAACCCAGTCCAGGATTCTTGCCTGTAGATTCTTGCCTAGCGGGATACAGTTCATGGGGTTGCAAAGAGTTGGGCACGACTGAGCAACCAAACCACAATATTATTTATAAATTTAACATTCAACTATTTGATATACCAAAATATTTTTACTGTAAAACCTAACTATGTCTTTTCCAGAAGCAGGGCAAAAAGCATCTTAGTGCAGGTATAATGCAAGACAAAATAGCAAGCCTATTTAGATAGACTAATTTGAATACTTGAATAAAAATTAATAATAACAGTCCTGTGATGTTATTTTATTTAATATGATGGTATAATCATGCAGATTTCAATATACAAAAGATTTTTTAAAGATAGTTTTCTTCTTTCATTAGTTGTTCCCTGTTTGAATAAATATCAAACATTTATGACAATATTCAATGGTATTTATTCTAATTACATGAAAACAAAGTTATTTTCACACAGTTGGTCATTCTGGGCCATGAAAGATAAATAATAATATACTACCAGTAAAAATAAAATAAATTTAAATATAGCATTAAGAAATCTCTACATAATTTAGCTAAAATTATTTTTTGTGGGTACCTGAAAATCACTGCGGATGCTGATTACAGCCATGAAATTAAAAGATGCTACTCCTTGGAAGGAAAGTTATGACCAACCTAGATAGCATATACAAAAACAGAGACATTACTTTGCCAACCAAGGTCAGTCTAGTCAAGGCTATGGTTTTTCCAGTGGTCATGTATGGATGTGAGAGTTGGACTGTGAAGAAAGCTGAGCGCCGAAGAATTGATGCTTTTGAACTGTGATGTTGGAGAAGACTCTTTGAGAGTCCCTTGGACTGCAAGGAGGTCCAACCAGTCCATTCTAAAGGAGATCAATCCTGGGTGTTCATTGGAAGGACTGATGCTAAAGCTGAAACTCCAATACTTTGGCCACCTCATATGAAGAATTGACTCACTGGAAAAGACTCTGATGCTGGGAGGGATTGAGGGCAGGAGGAGAGGGGATGACAGAGAATGAGATAGCTGGATGGCATCACCGACTCAATGGACATGAGTTTGAGTAAACCCCGGGAGTTGGTGATGGACAGGGACGCCTGGCATGCTGTGATTCATGGGGTTGCAAAGAGTCGGACACAACTGAGTGACTGAACTGAACTGAACTGATGTCACCTTAAGACTCTAAAGCACATTTCATTTAAAAACTGTAAGTTACTTGAATCTAATAGCATTATTTGGCCATTGCATATAACCTCTGGTATTATATTTGATATAAGTAAAAGTTCATCACTAGCTATCAGAATCAATCCATACCAGGAGTAGGTTTAACTGTAGAGCCAAAGTAGTAACTGTAGAGATTCATGCCTTGGAGGGTGAGGGTATGATTCCTCTCCTCTTTCATAATTGTAACAATTTGGACTCCATTATGAGGTAGCATAAAATGTTTGTACTGGAGTAATTCACATGTCTGTACTCTTCAATACAATATAAACTTCTGAAAGTTAGGAACCAAACCCAAATAATCATTGTACCTTCCTCACAATGCTCAGCACAAATGCACACGAAAACCTTGCATAGTTTTTTTTTGGTTACTGAATTACAAACCTACCAGAAATTTTGTTTTCATTGAATTAAAAGCATATATACTTGCATTACATATTACATATCTGTGATATGTACATAACATATACTATATATACATATTTCTCTTTTACTGTAAATATATCATACAAGAAAAAAATGCAATATGACAGCAGAATAAGCCAAAGTATATCTTGTGTAGCTTCAAGTTGCTTTTCTTTTCTGTGAAGTTTTTTAGATTTGATATGCGAACAGTAAAGCACCTAGAACTGTTTTGAATGTCCTCCAGAAAAACATTAATTACCTTCTAACATCAAAGAAAAATTTCCAAAATAAATAGTGTATGTGTTTTTCCCTGATTACACAGTTTCTTAAAAGAAAGAGCTTCAAATTAACTATACATATTTGACTGTGGATTTTTTTTAACTTTACTTGTATGCATGGTAAAACATAAAATTCAATAATTTAATTTATTTTTTAAAGCTGATGAAATGAAAACAATATTGTTTATAGAACATTTCTGAATTTTATATTAACAAAAAATGACTTAGATAATGGTATTCATTCAAAGTACTAAATTAAATAAAGTTTAGACCTGATGTTTTGACATACTTATGGATCAATATTCTCTGTATTCCTGTTGCTTCTATCTTGAACTTAGAGAATGCAAATTATAAATATAAATGGATTAATTTACTCTTTTACCAAATTAAAACAGTTAAGACTGTCTCAAGCCTTGAAACATGCTTAGTATTAAACATTAGAATCCTTCTTTTTTCCAAATAAATTAATTGCAGTTTAAGTCTCATCATTTAAAAAGCAAGTAGTATTTGTGAATACAATTATTTCTACTACAAATGAAACCTTAGACTAGTTTTAATGTCATATGTTCCTTATTTAATAAAAAGTTAATCATTCATACCTGAATCTAGACCACATATATCATGAAGAACAATGGTCTGAGAGCATACAGAAGAATTCTGAACAATATAGTACTGAAAAATGAGACATCAATGCTTTTCTGAATATAAGTATGATTCAAACAGACAAGTGCAAATAAATCCACATGAATATTGCATCTGGTTCATTGAGTGGCTTATAACTTTGAAACTCAAATGTCAGCAAATATATCAACACTGCTAAAAAATCAAAAAGGAAGTACATTTTGGTAAGTGCAATCGCTTCTAACTCACATAAGATAATCATGGTTATATTTTAAATAAAATGTTACTTTTAAAGAATAAATTATTTTACTCACATCACCATTAACTCTTTTGAATGAAGAGAACTGAACATTTAAAAGAGCTCAACAAATATTTTAGAATGACTACACATGTACACATTGTGTGTGCACATGTGTGTGCACATATGTGTGCATGCATGTGCATTCTAAGGCTCTTCGTGTTTAATTCTTTGCAACTCTATGGACTGTAGCCCTCCAGGGTCCTCTCTCCATGAGATTCTCCAGGCAAGAATACTGGAGTGTGTTGCCATGCCCTTCTCCAAGGAATCCGCCCAACCAAGTGATCAAACCCACTTCTCTTATATGTCTCCTGCATCAGCAGCTGGGTTCTTTACCACTAATGCCACCTGTGTGTGCTCAGTCACTTCAGTCATGTCTGACTCTTTGCGATTCTACGGACTCTAGCCCAACTGGCTCTTTTGTCCATGGAATTGTCCTGGCAAGGATACTGGAGTGGGTTGCCATACCTTCCTCCAGGGGATCTTCCCAAACCAGAGATCGAACCCTCGATCTCCTGTGTTTCCAGCATTAATAGGTTGATTCTTTACCACTGAGCCACTGAGGAAGCAAATACAAATACCATTTATATTTGACACAAATGGTCAAATGGTTAAGATAATTCCTTTTACAATCATGTTTTGAAATTGATCCTATGGACTCTAGCCCAACAGGCTCTTCTGTCCATGGAATTCTCCAGGCAAGAACACTGAAGTGGATTGCCATTTCCTTCTCCAGGGGATCCTCCCAACCCAAGGATCGAACCTGGGTCTCCTGCATTGCAGACAAATTCTTTACCATCTGAGCCACCAGGGAAGTCCTTGGAATTGATAATTACATCAATCCCATGGAATCTTACTCTAGTCAAAGTCAAGAAAATTGTATTTCAATTCTTCTTTAAGGTGAATTTTTAAGATAATGATATAATGATATTTTAGATATGCAATAAGCAGTGCCTAAACACATGAAACATTTGTATTTTAATATTTAGAAAAAACACATGAAACAATTGTATTTCAATATTTAGAAAAAAATAAAATTATTTGCTTTCTTAAAGACCAAAATCAGAATATGATTTTCAACTATCTGGCCATGTAAGCATATATTATGTCATGCTTGACTATGATTCATTTAAACAAACAAAAAATGTGAATTGTAGGTGAATTTTTAGGTAGGGATGAAGATAGAAATCCAAGTTTATCAGCTCTTATTGTTCATTTCAGTTCAGTTGCTCAGTCATGTCGGACTCTTTGCTGACCCCATGGACTGCAGTGCGCCAGGCCTCCCTGTCCATCACCAACACCTGGAGTTTACTCAAACTCATGTTCACTAAGTTGGTGATTCAGTTCAGTTCAGTTCAGTTCAGTAGCTCAGTCGTGTCCTACTCTCCGCGACCCCATGAATCACAGCATGCCAGGCCTCCCTGTCCATCACCAACTCCCGGAGTTCACTCAAACTCATGTCCACAGAGTCGGTGATGCCATCCAGCCATCTCATTCTCTGTCGTCCCCTTCTCCTCCTGCCCCCAACCTTTCCCAGCATCAGAGTCTTTTCCAGTGAGTCAACTCGTCGCATGAGGTGGCCAAAGTATTGGAGTTTCAGCTTTAGCATCAGTCCTTCCAATGAACACCCAGGACTGAGCTCCTTTAGAATGGACTGGTTGGATCTCCTTGCAATCCAAGGGACTCTCAAGAGTCTTCTCCAACACCACAGTTCAAAAGCATTAATTCTTTGGGGATCAGCTTTCTTCACAGTCCAACTCTCACATCCATACATGACCATGGGAAAAACCATAGCCTTGACTAGATGGACCTTTGTTGGCAAAATAATGTCTCTGCTTTTTAATATACTATCAAGATTGGTCATAACTTTCCTTCCAAGGAGTAAGCGTCTTTTAATTTCATGGCTGCATTCAGCATCTGCAGTGATTTTGGAGCCCCCCCAAAATAAAGTCTGACACTGTTTCCAGTGTTTTTCCATCTATTTCCCATGAAGTGATGGGACCAGATGCCATGATCTTTGTTTTCTGAATGTTGAGCTTCAAGCCAACCTTTTCACTCTCCTCCTTCACTTTCATTAAGAGGCTTTTGAGTTCCTCTTCACTTTCTGCCATAAGGGTAGTGTCATCTGCATATCTGAGGTTATTGATATTTCTCCCGGCAATCTTGATTACTCTGAAGTAAATAACAGCATTTGTACCATGATATTGTACTATAATTTGGAAATTGTACCCTAACTGGAAATATTGTGCCTTGATTTGGAAATAAGTGTGAATCTTAGAAATGAATCAGCTTTCTTTTTTTACTTTCTTTTCCCTCTACCCTTCTTCTTTCCTTCCTTCCATTCATTAGAGACTCTTCCTTCTAGCCTAATTTGAAAAGAATATTATTGGTGTTCTGTTTACAATATAGTCTCTAAAATGTAATATTCAAGTGCAATGTCAAAATTTAAGATAAAACTTTGATATTAAAATACTTTTACTCTAGGGTTTTGGGGGAGACAACTTCTTTTTAGTGGTATTCTATTTTGAAAATCTTGCAAGTCTAGTTAATTTAAAAACTAAAGTAAAAGTTTAGAAATTAACATAATTTGCATTTCTAAGTTAATAAATCATATTATACCCTGTGGTTTATCAGAAAACTAGAAAAATAGAATATCATTAAAAATAAGTTGTCTAACCCACAGAGTAAAAAATCTTAATATCAAAGTTTTAACTTAAATTTTGATATTTCACTTGAATATTACATTTTAGAGACTATATTGTAAACAGAACACCAATAACATTCTTTTCAAATTAGGCTAGAAGAAAGTGGCTCTAATGAATGGAAGGAAGGAAGGAAAGGGAGAGGGAAGCGCTGGCAGAGCAGGTTCAGATCCCTGGGTAGATAAGATCCCCTGCAGGAGGAAATGGCAACCCACTCCAGTATTTTGCACGAAGGATACCATGGACAGAGGAGACTGGTGGGCTACAGCCCATAAAGTCTCAGAGTCCTAAACGACTAAGGCAACTGAGCACACAGCCATTTTAAAAGGAGTGTCTTTGGATAAAATTATTCTCTTAGTGAGTTGTTAATGACATCTGTAAAACTATTTACTGTAAATGATTTTAAACATTAGGAATTCAAATTTAATTATAAAAAGGTCATGAAGCTATATTCTTCGACAGTAAATATAAAGATTATTTTAAATCAAAGCATAAATTATTGAATCATCTAAAGCTTTTATGAACATTTATGCATAATGATTTATATTATAATGTAACCTTTTAATTTTACAGTTTATAAACTGTAAACAGTTTGCAAATGCAGATCGCAAATGATACTGACAGTCTATCAGTAAGAGTGGTAGCAAAATCAGATTTTATTCCTTTGAGTACTAATACATAAACTCCATACTTGATTATCTTTTCAGAAGTTTTCTGCATACATTTAAATTAGCATGGACACCTTTAAAGAGACGCAGTGTTTGAATTCCGAAAGAAAGTGGAAGTACAGTCGCCAATCGGAAACCTTCCTCACAACCTCAAAATCACGTGCCTTTCATATTTCTCTCCTTGCAGCTGACTTAGACCTGGGGCATCTTTTTGCTGTCTTTCTCTTTGCCTCCCACTGACTATAACGCAATAACTGGAACCACTTGAACTGTGTGTGACACAAACACAGCAGCGCGGAAACGCGTCGAATGAAGGCTGTTTTCTCCTCCAGAATTTTGTAAGCATCGAACGCAGGTCCTTTGCGCTCCATTTACTACTTTCCCAAATCCCGCCACTGTGCCATTTCCCTCCCTCTGCCCTAGAGAAGAAAGATACCCTTCATAATATTTTTTTTTCTTCTGGGTTTACTTTTCTTCCCTGTTATATTAAAAAAAAAAATTCTCATGAATTTTGAGGTGGGATTTTCGACCTCACTCGACTGTAAAACAAACACCCTAAGTCCGTTCAATTAAAATGATTATTATAATAACAGCGAATGAACAATAACGGAACCCCCACACGAGTGGCACTGATTCCGTGGCGCGCCCTTCATAAACGTGTTAAGTTTAGCCTGGGTGCATGCCTCCTCCTTCTGAGGTTCCTAGCGTGGCCAGCCTCTTCCACCTGCGAGCAGCGGCGGCATTTTTTGTTGTCTGCTAACCCCCTCTAGCGCCGGACTCGCAGCATCCGCGCGGCGGCAGCCAGGCGGGCCAGCGCCCGGCTTGGCGGAGCTGGCAGGCGCTGGCGGCTCGGGCCCTACCCTCCACGTCCGCCTCGGCCGCGGGGCGAGGGCGTCAGGACTGGGCACCCTGAGACCCCTCCTTGTTAGCACCTGTGCTGCCCCCTTTCCGCACTCCCAACACTGGGGGCGAGGGCCGAGCGGTCCCACCAGGCAGCCGGCGCCGTGGAGCGCTGGGAGGGAGTGGGTGCCGCGAGGGGGCGGCTTCCGCGGGGATAGCTGTCCGCTCGCAGGCAGTCGGCGCGGCTGTGGAGGCGGCCACGCACAGCTCAGCCCGTGGGCTTCTCCGGGTGCGCGGTCCGACGCCGTCACGCTGCAGGCGTCCCGGGCCCCCCGAAATCCCGGCGCCCGCGGCTGCGACCATGCTCATGACCTCCACTGTGAAGTCGCGGCCGCACGGTGACGACAAGACCTCAGGGAGACCTCGTGCCAGGCACCCGGCCCTCTCCAGCCTGAGGTGACTCTCCTCTGCAGCCCGCTGCCTTCCTTCGCTCTCCTGCGACTAGCTGCGGAGGCGGCCGCCAAGCTGAGGCTTTCGCCCTACTGGGCAAGTTTGGGCGACCCAGGCTGAGGAGCGGTCAGGCTGGTGCGCCGCCGCCAAGCTCAACCCGGACACGGAGCGCTCGGCCACAGCACTCGCCCCCTCCCGCGGCGGAACTGTGAAGTCGGGGGTAGCCCTGCGGGCTGCAGAGTAGCCCTAAAACGCTGGACGCTGCTGCCGCGAAATGGGAAGGAAAGTGCTTAGGAGACTAAGTGCGGCCTCAGACAGGCCGGGGCAAAGGCTGCCAAGGCCGAAGCGCGGCGCAGACGCGGCCGAGTTGGAGGGGTCCGCTCTGCGGGCCGCTGCCGTCGCCATCTAGGCTAGGGGCCGAGGGCGCAGCTCGGTAGCTCGCTCGGGCCGCTCGCTGCCCCACGGAGCCGCCTCGGTCGCTCGGCTCTCGCCGCACTGGCCGGAGGAAAGTTCCCGCGGCCCCCGCCAGCTCACAGCTGCGGCGCCCGCCCTGCTTTTGGCTCTGCAAGTGCCCACTCCGAGTTCGGAGAGGCGCTCAGCCCGGCGGAGCTGCCCGAGCCACCGCCGCACCTGGCCGTCCCTCCCCCCGTCCCCGCCGCGAGGCGCCCTCCCCCGCCCCTTCGCTCCCCTCCCCCAAACCACAGCCCGAGCTCGCTCCTGCGCGCGCGCTCTCCCAGGCCCAAGTGAATAGTCCTCGCGCGAGCGGGACACGGCGGTGGATGCAATTCCGCTCGCCTACAGCCGCCAGGAGCTCCCTGGCGCCGCAGGCAGCGTCCTCCTCCGAAGCAGCTGCGCCTGCACCTGGGCAGCCTGGACCTTCGTGCCCTGCCCCCGGGGCCTCGCGCGGGGGTCGCCCCGGGACACCCCCTGTGGGCCGGGTGGAGGAGGAGGAAGAGGAGGAGGAAGAAGACGTGGACTCGGACCCGACGCTGAACACCTGGCTGCGCTGCTGCCACTTCTTCTCTTTAAGGGGGAGGAGAAGAGAGCCGGGGAGAACCATGGGGGGCAGCGAAGTCCGGGAATTTCTTTGGCAATTTGGTTTCTTCTTGCCTCTGCTGACAGCTTGGCCGGGCGACTGCAGTCACGTCTCCAACAACCAAGGTAAAGGGACCGGTGGAGGAGCAAGATGGGGCGGGAGGAGGCGGGTGCTCCGAGGACCGGTGCGTTGGTCGCCTCTCGGCAGGTAACTTCGTCTCGGGGTGGGCTTCTCCGGGCTCTCCACACGAGGGGGTCGAGGATGTCTCCTCACCACAGCGCCTGTTCACAGTTCCCAGGGCCGGAGACCTCACGGGCTGCGGTCTCTTCTGCTTCCAAAGGTCTTTAAAAGGATGAGTGAGCATCAGCAGCAGTTGGGTCCCACTACCCGCGGCCGCGGGACCGCTCCCCGCCGCGCGGTCTCCACGGGAGGTCAGGCTCTGAGGTAGAGGCTGAATGGAGACTTCTGGCTCTCTGCGGTCGCTCACTGCACGGGAACGTGTAGGTTCTCCCGCACGCCTGCAAGAAAGCAGATCCGTTCTCGCTGTAGCCCCTGGCCAAATAACCAGCCTTGTGCCTTTGATAAACCAAACCCTCGCCCAGCTGCAACCCCTTTACCCCATCCCGACCGAATGTAGTAGACATTTAAAAATTATTCCGAATTGTTTCCAGCCCAGATGCCAGAAGGGGCCGGGGGCTGTTATTCGGTGTGAATTAAGAAGTTGTTAATATTCTATGCCTAAAGTCAGGTAAAGTGGTAAAGTGAAGATGAATAGCCTATGAAAAGTGAAAGTGAGGTTTACCTAATGGAAAGCACTGAGAATTTTTGACTTTTTTTTTTTTTTGCTTCCTAGCCAACAATCTTTATGAGGCATACTCATTGGATTTCTGATGTGAATATTTAAAGATCTATATAAAAAAATCACCTCCATAATCTCAATCCTCCTAGACTGAGAGAGGAACAACCATAAAAGTTTTCCAGCATGTACCTGGCTGGATGCTCTCACTGGCACTGTGATGACCGCCGGTGTCACCTGTTACGTCACACTTTTAAAACACCTCAAATATAAAACTTCAATTAGTGTTACCATTCAACATACAAGGTCTTGGAATAATTTGCAGGTATATGAATAGAGGTCAGATGGCATGAAAATGTGTGCTTTCTTTGAGAGGGTGAGAAGGTTAAGAGAAGGAAATTAGAACAACACAGCCTCCTTTTTTGTCATAAACATATACAGCCAATTTGTTAGAAATAGAATAATTTAGAATCAATATTCAGTTATCATTTATGTAACTGATACTTTTGACATGCTTTTCTAATTCTTTGTCTTTTATTTTTATTTACCTCCAGATTGCAATCACAAATGCATATGTCAGCTTGAAAACCATACACAACCATCTTGACTTTGAAAATGTATTCTATAAATACCACCTATAGTGTCATGCTCTCCTATGGAGGTGTATACCTTCACACACATCCCTTATTTGGTTCCAAGGACTATTGGCATTAAATATCAAAGGGGTAGTTACTTAATTTACCTCTGAATATTGAACATTGTTTAAAATAACATGTAATTACTTGACCTTTTTATTGAAAGGAGAAACGATTTTTAGTAATTGGAAAATCAGACATTTATGTTATACTAAATGTGTCTAGGGCTTCTAAAGAGGTATATGCTTAAGTCAAGTTTGTTGGGAATATTTTAACAGTTATATCCTTTTAAGCATGTCCCTGAATCAACATTTATATTTTCAAAGTTCCAGTAACCATCCAAGGCCCTGAGGATACTACCAAAAATAAAACACATGTTAGACTCTTCAAATGAGTAAAGAGCCATTCTACCAAAGTGTCTCAAGTATTAAAGTATGACCTTTCGGATATTCATATTAAATTTAAGGGCATAGGGGAGTTGTTTGTCAACTCTTGCAGTAATTTTTATTTATCTATTTTAATAGCTTTCTCATACTTTTACAAGAAGTTTTACCTAAAAGATTTACCAATTATATCTAATTTATGTGTGTTTTGTAAATTAGCTTAACTTAGTGAATATTACTCAACTTACCTAACAAATAAGATCATTAAAGATAGTCTCCAAAAACTCTTAATTTGCATTTGTGCTAATAGTCTAAAAACACAAGCTATGTGTTACACTTGAATAATATTGTACCTAAAGGGTAAGCTGGGTAAAATTTAGAGTTTTTTAACAGAATGTTATGGAGAAAATATGCTCAGATTTTTTTTGTCAGACATGAATAATTGCTTTTAAAATGCTTTTTATGGCTTAAAGTTACAGTGGTTGGAAATTATGCCTTATAATATCTTGAGATAATTTTTGAATGCTGAAATAATCATGCTAATAGTTGCTAAAATGTGGAACTTCAAAATGTTATTTTTATGAACAATTGGAGGATATTTTCTTATTTGTAGTTTCAAAAATAGATGACAAGAATCAACGTATCTTGCCAATTTGTAAACATTGAAAACATGAGGTATTGTAGAATTACTGAAGTACATGTACAGTATAGAAATATTAATGCAAAATATAAATCTTATCTATGTACATAATAGTAAGCATTGATAATAGGCTTAATATTTAATTTTAGGCATATGTATTCATTTTTCTAGTAACTTTTTGTCCTAAGAGCTAATGGAATTTTTGTTTTATTTTTAAAATTTGTTACAGAGAGTAAATTTTTATTTTAATATAATTTGCCTTCTCGTTAAGAGTAATCACGAAGTAAACTCTTTAATGTGATTTATTTTTACCAAATTATATAAAATATTTCATGGTTGAATGAAGGCATCATCCTCTTCCTCATTCCTCATTTTGCATACATAGATATAATAAATGGATCAAAAAAGTGAACTATTTCACTTTTAACCCCGCGCTAAGAGTAAGTTGTTTTTTAACTGGCTGTGAGTCTCTGCACCATAAAGACAAAATGAATCAGTTTGACTCTCTTCCTATTACTGAAACCTTCTTGAATTATAAAGCTGCTTTCTAGATCACTTAATCTGGTTAAGTAAATGAAAGCATGATTTGTACTCAAATTTCCCTTATTGCATTAATTTTCCCTCTGTTTAAAACCACAGTATTTATTTCATGTTGGCAACTTTAAAAGTAACAGTTTTTACTCTCTTAAGATATGACAACTTTTATTTTTGTACTAGAAGGATAGTTAGAAGAATATAAAATACAATCTTGTTTCATATGTCAGTAACCATGTATATCAATCTCAGTGATTAGTAGCCACCAGGGATCCATTAATTCAAAGATTACTCTGCTTTAGTCTAAAAGAGTTGATGCATCTCTCAGGGTGTGACTCATGTTTCCAAAAATAATCAATACTCAAATAATTCATTAAATCAAAATATGGTTTGAATATGAGAGTCTGGTGAGTTCATTTTACTACCAAGATTGTGTGAATTGATCTTTCTCCTCCACCCAGAGATTTCAGTGAAAAATGAAATATAAAAGGTAAACAATAGTTTGAGTCATTAGTTTCATTAAATTTATTAATTTGAATGAATTAAGTCTAAAATCTACTAAGTTGTGTGTAAATACAGGTGAACATAGATGATCAGAAGAATACCTGCTTATTTAAATTTATAGCCCCAAATTAGTTGAACTGACATAAATATTGTACACAAACTGTAAGACTGAATGTTGTTCTTATATATACAGAAAGGGGGGAATTGAAATATTTTCAGAAAATTGAAGAGTGAACTTTACTGAAAATATTGAAAGTTGGGTTCAATAAGGAAAACTGAGTGATTTATAAAGAATATTGCTAAAAGACCTTTCACTTATATAAAATTTGAGGGATAAACTATGATTGTAAAAGTGCAAGAGGTTGAAATCACATGTCTTTCTTGTTTTCCATAAGTATGAAAACAACCTAGAATGTAATTTTTTATACATTAACAAACTGAAGTGAGCCATTGTGGAATTAGCCATTTTGATTAGTATTTAAAATAGAATATATAATGTCATTGATACGCACTGGTCATCTAAATCTTTTTGTTCTGAGTTTGGGATAAGACTATATCTAAAATTTTTTTCTTACACAAAAATTATACAACATTGTTTAAGGATCTTGTCTTCAAACTAGAAATAACATGAATAAAGCAGTTTTAATATAGATTTTCTCAAGGGGCAAATATTTATATATATATTTTAATTAATGATTAAATGATATCATTTTACATTTTTAAATTACTTTCAAATTTTTCTATATGGAATTTGTATTATTCTTATGTTACAAAATTAAATATTAATAAAAATCCAAGAGTTGAAAATTTCTTCGGTAATCATTGCTAGTATAAATAAGTAGCTAAAGGCATCAGTGATTTCTTGTATTTCCTTCTACTAATTCTTTCCCCCTGTGACAGACACCATATCTCAATCACTTTCTCTTTCTTCTTTCACACACAGGAGTACTTCTGACTATATATTTCTTTTGTCCTAAATGGTGAGAGAATAGATGTTATCTTACACTGTCCATCAGTCAACCAAATCCCTAAAGTTATACAAGTTTCTTGTGTTCTTGACTCACCATTTCTTGGGACTATAAATACAGTAGAGTTCAGTACATGTAGTTAAATAATAAACATGAATTAACTTTGTTCAGTGTACTTTGTTAATCATGTAATCAAGCTCAACTTATGCAGAAGGATTAACTTGTTTATACATCCACAGTGTTAACTTCTAAATAAAAATTGTATATATATATATGTAAGTGTATATATATATATATACATTTAGGTTGTGCAACATAATTTGATATACTATGTCTGTAGTGTTCTGATCAACTTGCAGTTTCTTTAGGACTGGCATTAGTTCTTTAAAAAACAGATATTATATTGCCTCTACTTTTGCCTTATTTTTATTGAGTATTCAATATTTATATGATGAGAAAAAAGAGTAAGTAATCCAGACTTCATAAATGCCCTCATGGAATTTATTTTCTAGTAAGGGAGACTGACAAAAAATATGGAAGTAAATGAAACTATATACTATGGAGGAAACAATAAAGACCCTGAGCAAATAACAGGAGGGACCCGGTATTTTAAATGTGATGGCTAGAGAGGCCTATCTGGGAAATGACACATAAATGACATTCTCAAGGATGAGAAACAGCTAAATGTACAGAACAGGAAGAAGTGCATTCTAGGTAAAGGGAACTACCTGGTCAGTGACGTTGAAGGGAGTTGAGCTTGTCACCCTTGAAGAAATAAGTCCAGTGTGGAACTGGAATTTACTGAGCAAGGAAGAGAGTAGCCTAGAGTGAGGTTTGAGAGAGAGTGAGAAATCTGATCCACAGAGAAGAAAACAAGCTGTGGAAAGGGATTAGATTTTAATATTTTCCTTGATAAAATGGGAAGCTAATGAGATTTCAACCATTTTTCATTTTTAGAGCATTATGGCTAGCAAGTGGAAGAGATGATTGGAAAATGAGAGGAGTAGTGTTAGGAGTCTATTGCAGTTTTTAGGGACATAGGGAAGGGTATGTGGCCTGGCTAGCATGGTGATACTGAGATGGGGATAAGCAGATGGATTTGAAATACCTTTTGGAAGTAGGATTATGGGATCATCTTATAATTACAGAAAAATAAATCTAGATATTCAGTATTTTGTCACTTTTTCCAAGGGACCTGAAAAAATATTTTGTTATTCCCCATAAAACTGGTCTTGCTTTTAATAGTTGATTATTGACAGCAGATAGGAAGGATGGGGTGAAAGGTCCATTCTCTATTTTATTCTGCTCAAACTATGATTTAAAGCATAATATTAATAGTACAGTTTTATTATTTCAAACCATTGTGCATAGCACTGTACACTCATACTGGATCAACAGATGAAATTTGTTAATGCATTTTTGACACAATAACTTTACATATGTAGTTGTTTTTTGTCAGAGTGCATAATGGCACAGGTGGGTGGAGATATCTTAACAAACCAATATGGGGTGATCCGACAGAATATATTAAAATACAGAGCACTATTTCAAAGTTTGGTTTATGCACCAGTTTATTCATCTTTGTTATGATCAGACTACTGTTACTGAAAAGAAAAATAGAAGTGATACTAGGTATAAAATAGGCATGGTTTCACATATTTTCTATTATTCTTCTTTATCTCTGCATTTTGTTAAAATGAAGGAAAACAAATACATATTCAGGAAGCTTGTAAAAGACCCAGGAAATTAGATCTTAAGATGAGGGAAGAAAGTATTAGGCTTTCCACTCAACATCAGTAAATTGCATGTAACTTAAAAAACTTTCCCTGACCAGTTACTGTTCATCACTGTGAACTGCCTACGACTACTACTAACATATGACAGCAATAAATAAAATCTTAATTTAACAGTCCTAAATACCTTGTATATATTTGGAAAATTGATACTCTGGAGATGTTTCACTTAAACATTTGTAAATATTCTTAAATGTACATATTCA
Organism: Moschus berezovskii; assembly: GCF_049115385.1. NCBI lineage: Eukaryota > Metazoa > Chordata > Mammalia > Artiodactyla > Moschidae > Moschus > Moschus berezovskii. Next base: position 61,129,968 of record NC_142460.1, read on the forward strand.
AACATAGTAAATCTTATACTTTAGTGTTTAGAATGTTCTGGAGAATGCCATTTTATAGTGATTTCCTTTCAGGAAACATTATGAAATTCTTATGAGATATACAGTTTTGATTTTCAATGATAAATATTCTAGAACTGAGTGATAATGTTTGTACTTTAAAAAGGTGTTTATCAGAGCCTACTATTTGGGCTTCCCATGTGGCGCTAGTGGTAAAGAACGCCCCTGCCAATGCAAGACACAGGTCTTGGGGTTGGCCAGTTTTCCCAGCACCACTTGTTAAAGAGATTGTCTTTTCTCCATTGAATATTCTTGCCTCCCTTGTCAAAGAAAGAGTGGGATGATTTGGGAGAATGGCATTGAAACATGTATATTATCATATGTGAAACGAATCGCCAGTCCAAGTTTGATGTATGATACAGGATGCTCAGGGCTGGTGTACTGGGATGAACCAGAGGGATGGGATGGGGAGGGAGGTGGGAGGGGGTTCAAGATGGGAACACATGTACACCCGGGGCAGATTCATGTCAATGTATGGCAAAACCAATACAATAATGTAAGGTAATTAGCCTCCAATTAAAATAAATTTAAAAAATAAAATAGAAAGATCCCCTGGAGGAGGAAATGGTAACCCACTCCAATATTCTTGCCTGGAGAATCCCATGGACACAGGAGTCTGATGGGCTACAGTCCAAGGGGTCGCAGAGTCAGACATGACTATAGAGACTTGGCATACATATACACACTGATAGGTAGGGTACTTACTATATTTTAGAATTCAAGAAATTTTCCTTTAAGAATATATTAATATAGTTTAGTGAAGAGTTTCCAGTCTCTTTCCAAGTCTAGTAAGAAAATTTTCTGTTTTCTTAAAATTAGATACAAAATTATTTCTTTTATAATTAGAAAAACTTTTAAAGTACATTTGTCATATGATAACATGTAAGAGTACTGATGTTCAGCTCTCATATTTATGTATTGATTATTTGCAAGTAATATCTTATTTCATTAAAATTTATCTCAAAATTAAGAAAATAAGTCACTCAGCAGCCACATCTTAAAGTATCTCCCTGTGTCAGGCATTATGTTAGATTCTAAGATAGAATTCTACAACAGATTCTAAGCTAGAGTCTACAACAGTGATTATCATAGTCTCTATTCTTTAGAAAATCAGCCTTCTCTTTTGATGTATTCTTGAGTAATTGATAATTAATCCTTAATTACTTGATGATTTTTATAAGATGAATTTTACAGTAAATGATATCATGAGGGAAAGAAGGAAGGATGTAAAGTAATACTACTAACACTTTTATGTGTTTTTATTTGTAAAATTGCTTCATGCTGCTCTGCTGCTAAGTCACTTCAGTCATGTCCAACTCTGTGTAACCCCATAGACGGAAGCCCACCAGGCTCCCTGGTCCCTGGGATTCTCCAGGCAAGAACACTGGAGTGGGTTGCCATTTCCTTCTCCAATGTGTGAATGTGAAAAGTGAAAGTGAAGTCGCTCAGTCGTGTCCGACTAGTAGCGACTCCATGGACTGTAGCCCACCAGGCTACTCAGTACATGGGATTTTCTAGGCAAGAGTACTGGAGTGGGTTGCCATTGCCTTCTCCAAAATTGCTTCATAGGGATCTTCTAATATTAGTTTATGGGTGGGCATATATTTTATTTAATTGCATGAAAATTAAAAATAAATATGCATTGAATAAACACAACCGTGCATAGAAAATATAAATATTTCAAATCTCTAATAGTTTTCCATGAACTGACAGAGGCAGGTTTTGTTTAAACGGTATTAGACTAGCATTTTCTGGTGAGTTTATTTAAGGTGAATTTATTATTAAAAACTGTGATTCATGGTGAAGAAGCTAGTTTCCAGTTTCAGATAGCAGCAAACATACATCTTAATTGAGTTTTGGAGCAAGAACTGGGATGAAAGCATGTATTTTCAGTTCATGTCCTGAAAAATATTCAGCTGCTTTCCCAGGATACTGCTGTATCCTCTAGCTATTGGCCAGTTTGATGATCTGAACTGGCTGGATATAAATGAAAAAATCACCACTCTTCCTCCTGTTTCATTTTATAACTTCAGTTGTTATACTTACTTTCTGATCATAGAGGTTATAACATCTCTTTAGAAACTGAATGTTCAAGAGTTAGAATGAGTTATGTATTATTTTATTCTTGTAATGTTTGGTATCTGGATATATGGGATATTTATATACGTAACTTATTTACTAATGTTAACTTACTTACATGACAATGATTATGTATTATTTTAGGTTGATTGCTGTAATACTCATATTTGTGGTATATGAGCATTGCAAAGAGAAACACTTTTTCTTAAAATTTATTTTTAATTCGAGGGTAATTGCTTTACAATGTTATGTTGGTTTCTGCCATGCAACATAAATCAGTCATACGTATACATATGTTCCCTCCCTGCTTAACCTCCCTCCCTCCCACTCCACCCATCTAGTTGTCACAGAGCACCAGGTTGAGTTCCCTGGGGAAACACATTCTTGACATAATATGTAGAGTATAATATCTAGAATAAGTAAAAGAACTCACACATAATTAAAAAAAAATCAATATATGATAATTTTCCTACTTATGATGATTACAATTAAATATATTTTAAGAAAGTTAGTAAAGCAGGAAATATTTTATATATTAGGAAATAAAATGTATTATATTAATGTGTATTCCAAATAAGAATTATCTAAAATTAATTGAAATGATTGCCTCCAAATATGAGTTGAAGTATATCTCAGTATCACCTTAATATTTACTTTAAAAGCACAAATGTGTTCCATATGTTGCTGGAACATTATTATTGTAAAATAATTAAATGTTTAATTAGAAAAACTATGTACTGGCCAATAAATGTTACGATAAAAATTGAAATCTCAAGCAACTGAAGTTTATTATATGGTACAGTGCTAAGTAGCTATAAACATTCAAAATAAAAGAAAAATAGGCATAGAAAAAAGCTGAATTATAGTGCTATTTTTCAAATGAACCTAATTGGTTAAGGAGTTTCTCTTGTTACATATATCTGACTATACCCTGCATTAGACCCTTAATCTCTGCAAGTGTGAAAGTGTCCTGATTTCAGACAATGTTAGCTAAAACTCTTTTTAAAAAATCCTGAAAATTTCCTTTCGCTCTGCTTCTAGATTTAAAATATACTTAGACAACATTTAAATTGTGAATACAAGTGAAAATAATTAGTAGTTGTCATTATATGTGACAGGAAAGAACTCAGCAAACTAATAGCATTGTACAAAATCATATGACTTTAGTCAGTTTCTAAAAGTGAATAAACTCTATGCATTAGTCCACTTGTTAAAAGTTATAACGCCTGAAGAACAACAATAACAAAACCTCAAGACTGTAATAGCCAGAACAATTTTATAACAGTACAACATTTAATGAGAAAAGTACACTGTTACCTTGGCTGTTTTATATTCTCTATTTAATGAGTGAGCATTCAGAAAGAGATCCTAATTTTTATCTGAAAAAGAACAATTTCAGGAGTGTATATTATTGGTATAGCATATTACTTAGCATGGTTTAAAAATAATTGAAAAATAACATGTTCCAAATTTATTGTTATTTTTATGTATACATAAGAGGAAAAAATGTAACTATATTATAATAACTTACTATCTTAAAATGCTATAGTAAAATAACTTTATAGAGAACTATAGTTCACCTTGGTTATTAAAATAACAGGTAATTTGTTTACTTAAAATTACATGTGTAAGAACCTTTATAATATTCACTAGTTTATGACCAGAAATCCATGTATATGTATATGCACTATTTTTTAGGCTTTTCAAGAGCTTTATACCTTAGTAAAGAAGAATTAAAATGTAATAATTTATTTTAAAGTTTAGTATTCTAGAGTTTTAAATACTTGTTAAAGCTAAATGAAAAATATCCCCTAAAGTTATAAAGCCTTAAAAGCAGATGAAATTGTTAGCCTGTTTTTTTTAATAAAGTTCTGAAATGCTTTTCTGTTGTAATATAGATGTAGTTATCTTTGGGTTTTTGTTTATTCATTCTTATTTTTATTACTTATGTACACAAACTTCAGTTCTTAATCTGCATGGTTTATTTGTATATATTTTCTTATAATTCTCAATTTATTTCAGATTAAATATATATTCACCCAACTTTTAAATGAAATATATTGAGCCTACTATGTTTTTTTCACTGTGCTGGGAACAGGAAACATAAAGGTGGGTCACTTTACCTTGAACTTCTGAGAGCAAAAGATTTAATAAATGAGGCTATTTGCATGTTAGTGAATATTTGACAAAGTAATATGGGTTTAGCTGTTCCATAGATAAGTTCACATCTATGAACTATTGTTTACAGAGATGAAAATATGAAAGTACCAGCCACAGGAGACATGGGTTCAATCCCTGGGTCAAGAAGATCCCCTGGAGGAGGGCATGAAAACCCTCTCCAGTATTCTTGCCTAGAGAATCCTGTGGACAAGAGCTTGGTAGGCTATAGTCCATAGGTTTGCAAAGAGCCGGACATGACTGAAGTAGCTTAGCATGCATGTGTGCATATTGACCATGACAATATATTGGCCCTGGCTTTGTGTGACTACTAGAAATAAAATAAGATTTGTCCCCTTACATTGAGGACAAAGTTGTAAAGTTGACAGTAAAATACTAGGTTGATGAAAAAGTAATTGCAGTTTCGGACCATGAATTTTAAATCGTTATAACCAAGCTCAAACACATCTTATTAATCAAAATAGGAACCAATACTGTCAACCCATTTTTGCCAATGAGAAATAAGTTTACTCTTGTAGTGTAAAGATCTGTGCTTCAGGATTCCAAGAACTCTTGGAAAGGGTTTTCTGTCTCCTGCTAGTTGTGGAAGTGTTTTCTCTGCAAAAAGTTGTTGAGATATTTGAAGTCGTAGTCGGTTGGCAAAAGGTCAGGTGAATATGATGGATGAGGCAAAACTTAGTAGCCAAATTTGTTGAATTTTTGAAGTGTTGATTGTGCAACATGCCATCCGGCATTGTTCTGGAGAAGAATTGGGCCCACTCTTTTGACCCAGTGCCAGCTGAATGCATTACAGTTTTTGGTGCGTCTCATCAATTTGCTGAGCATACTTCTCAGATGTAATGGTTTTACTGGGATTCAGAAAGCTGTAGTGGATCAGATCAGCAGTAGACCACCAGACAGTGACCATGACCTTTTATTGGTACAAGTTTGTCTTTGGGAAGTGCTTAGGAGATTCTTCTTGGTTCAACCTCTGAGCCGGTCATTGCCGGTTGTTGTCTAAAGCCACTTTTCAATGCAAGTCACAGTCTGATCGAGAAATGGTTCAGTGTTGTTGCATAGAATAAGAGAAGACAACACTTCAAAACAATCATTTTTTTGATTTGTGATCAGCTCACAAGGCACACCACTTATCAAGCTTTTTCACCTTTTCAATTTGCTTCAATTGGCAAAGGACCATAGAATGTTCAATGCTGAGTTCTTCAGCAACTTCTGTAGTTGTAAGAGGATCAGCTTTGATGATTGCACTCAGTTGGTTATTGTCAACTTCTAGTGGCCGGCCACTGCACTCCTCTTCTTCAAGGCCCTTGTCTCCTTTGCAAAACTTCTTCAACCACCACTGCACTGTACATTTGTTAGGAGTTCCTGGACCAGACATGTTGTCGATGTTGCAAATTCTTGCTGCTGCTTTATGATCCATTTGAACTGGAAAAGAAAATCGCTTGAATTTCCTTTCTATCTAACATCATTTCCCTAGTGTGAAATATAAAATTTTAAAAAATATAAATATAAGTAAATATAAAATATGCAGCAAGCAATGTCACTAACAAAAATTCAAGCAAGAAATGTGTATTAAAATGATATATAACATAACTACATTTACTTAAGAATGTATTGCAATATCAAACAGCAGATTCAACAATACAGAACTGCATCAACCTAACACTAGCAATTTAGTAAAGATAAGGGAAATAATTTTAAAAATTATAACAAAAAATCTTGAGTTACATATGGGAAATGAATATTCTCACATTTATTCATTCATTTTTATTATGGTTCATTATTGTAAATATATATAAGTGATAAGACAATCTGGTGGGACTGTAAATTTGTACAGCCATTATGGAAAACAGTATGGAGGTAACTTAAAAACTAAAAATAGAACTACCATATGACCCAACAGTCACACCCCTGGGCATATACCCAGAGAAAACCATAATTCAAAAAGACACATGTGTTCCAAAGTGAATTGCAGCACCATTAAAATAGCCCAGACGTGGAGACAACCTAAGTGTCCATCAACAAAGAAATGGATAAAGAAGATGTGGTTGTTGGTGGTGTTGAATATTTAATATTACTTAGTTATACTCAGTATTACTCGGCCACGAAAAGGAAAGAAATTGGATCATTTGTACAGATATGAATGGACCTAGAGACTACCATATAGAGTGAAATCAGAAAGAGAAAAACAATTATTGTATATTAACGCATACACGAATCTAGAAAAATAAAGATGATCTTATTTGCAAACAGAAAGAGACACAGGTATAGAGAACAAATGTGAGGACACCAGTGAGGGAAAGGCGGGGCAGGTGGGATAATTGGGAGATTGGGTTTGACATATATACACTATTAATTGTGTTGTTGTTTAGTTGCTAAGTCATGTCTGATTTCTTTGTGACTCCATGGACTGTAGTCTGCTAGGCTCCTCTGTCAATGGGATTCCCCAGGCAAGAATACTGGAGTGAGTTGCCATTTCCTCCTCCAGGGGATCTTCCCAGGGAAAGAACCGATGTCTCCTGCATTGTCAGTTGGGTTCGTAACCACTGAGCCACCAGGGAAGCCATGCACTAATGACAGTGTGTATAAAATAGATAATTAATGAGAACCTACTGTATACCTCAGGGAACTCTACTGAGTGCTCTGTGGTGACCTAAATGGGAAGGAAAGTCAAAAAATGGAGGTATATGTATAGAGGGTTCACTTTCCTGTACAGTAGAAACAAAATATTGTGAAGCAACTATATACTCTAATAAAAATTAATTAAAAATGTATATAAGTAATAAGATAATTAAAATGAATGACTCCTCTGGAAACTTCAGTTTTTAAGCTACTTTGAGTTAGTTTTCTTCACTTGAAGATTAAAACTTATTCTTGTGTGTAGATAAAAATAATCCATAAGATTGATGTCTTAGACTGGATGTAGAGTTTTTAAGTAAGTGGCACCACTTGATTTTTTCATTAAAAGTTTTATCATATTCTTTAAGAACTAGCATATTTAATGATGGTGGCTGCTTTTAAAGATAAACAGCACATAAACTATAACAACACAAAATCTTGTGGTTTTGTGGATTATATATGGTTTTGTCTGCTGATTATTTTATCTTTCAGTTCAGTTGCTCAGTCATGTCCAACTCTGTGCGACCCCATGAATCACAGCACGCCAGGCCTCCCTGTCCATCACCAACTCCTGGAGTTCACTCAAACTCATGTCCATCGAGTCGGTGATGCCATCCAGCCATCTCATTCTCTGTCATCCCCTTCTTCTCCTGCCCCCAATCCTTCCCAGCATCAGAGTCTTTTCCAGTGAGTCAACTCGTCACATGAGGTGGCCAAAGTATTGGAGTTTCAGCTTTAGCATCAGTCCTTACAATGAACACCCAGGATTGATCTCCTTTAGAATGGACTGGTTGGATCTCCTTAGATATTGGTAAAATTATAAACACTGTATGATTTATATTACATGCAATTTAAAGATGAAAAATATTTCTCTAGTTTCCTGTCATCTGAAGTTTTTGTTTTATTGTGATTTTCTCATCCCTACCTCTATTAAATATTGGCTTTTAGAGGTGTTTCACAGCTTGGAAATTGATTGTATTCTTTAATGTTTATCTTGAGAAATTAAATTACTGTTTGATTGATCTGTATTTTATATTTGATAAATGTGCCTGTAGAGGAATATAAGGATAGAAATTTCTTCCAGAACTGGGTATTTTTAAACAGAGAAAAATCAATAGCAGACTATCCATGATTAGCTGTTGACATTTAAATTTGTACATTTAGAATGTCAAAAAGCACTGAAAACTATCAATTTAGTTTCTAAATTAAAATAGTATTATTTTCAAATCCAAAATTTTATGATTCTCATCCTTCAACATAGAGATATATTTAAAATAATTTGAAATAATTGAAGATCTTTTGACAAACTTAACTTTTAATAATTGACTACTTGAAAAACTACAGATCTGTGAAAAGCTTAATGAATTATTCATATCTTTGTGTGCATCTAGGTTTGTTGATGTTGCTATGATTATTATTGTAATACCTTCGTACAGGCATTATTTCTAACTCATGAAAATAAGTGTCTTTATAAAAGTATATTATGATTAGATTAACATATCCCATGTTTTAATTATTATACAATACCTGGAATATGATGTTGTAATGCTATTCATAAAAATTATTTTAATCTATGCCAGAGTATATTTAAGACTTAAAGTATATAAGTCTTTAAAGTTATTTTCTTCCACAGAAGGTGATTTGCCTAAGCTGTGATAATCTGAGTTGTTGTCAGGCTATACTACGATGATGATATTTTTTGAAGTTTGATATCTTAATTGTAAAAGATTATGATTTCAAATATGCACTACCACACATAAGCCACATTTATTATGGTATACCTGCTCTCCTCTAAATGTACACTTGCTTGCTTGGAAGCTCTGCTTCTAATGTGCATCAGAATAGGGGAAGCTTAAATAGTACCTCTAAAACTAAGGAAAAAGCCACATATTTTCTTTTTAATATACTTGTCTCTGATACACTTATTGTCCAGATCTAAGATTATCCTGTTTATTCAGTTGCTCTCAACTACTGATATAAAAATTTGGACCTAATTTTCTTGCAGTGCAAAATTGGGGAATATTTCATGCAAATTAACTGTTTTTAATTTACCTCCTTTAGTTAGTCATAAATAGGTATGATAATAATTTTATTTTATGTGTAAGTTCTTGATATACTGTTTATGTGTGTCATGTTAATTTCAAGTATTTTTCCCAAGTTACCTTTTTTTGTTGTTGTTCAGTTGTGTCTGACTCTTTGCGGCCCCATGGCCTGCAATACTCGCTTCCCTGTCCTTCACAATCTCCCAGAGCTTGCTCAAACTCATGTCCATCGAGTCATTGATGCCATCCAACCATCTCATCCTCTGTAGTCCCCTTCTCCTGCCTTCAACATTCCCCAGAATCAGGGGCTTTTCTAATGAATCAGTTCTTCACATCAGGTGCCCAAAGTATTGGAGCTTTTGCTTCAGCATCAGCCCTTCCAATGAATATTCAGAATTGATTTCCTTTAGGATTGACTGATTTGATCTCCTTGCCTTCAAAGGGACTCTCAGGAGTCTTCTCCACCACCACAGTTCAAAAGTGTCAATTCTTCAGCACTCAGCCTTCTTTATGGTCCAACTCTCACATCCATACATGACTACTGGAAAACCCATGGGCTTTGACTCGATGGACAGTTGTTGCAAACTAATGTCTCTGCTTTTTAATATGCTGTCTAGGTTGGTCACAGCTTTTCTTCCAAGAAGCAAGTGTCTTAATTAAATAGCTGCAGTCACCATCTGCAGTGATTTTTTTATTACTTCTTGGCTATCAAGACTTGCTTCAGCTTCCAAATTTTTCCACTTATCATTTTTCCCCTCTAGTATTTGCTTCTGATAACATTCAGACATTGAACAATAGGCAGTTGGGAAGCAAATACCCATTTACCAATCATTGTAATAGTACTTTACATAACAGTGATAACTTCCTGCCAAGTTATCAGTTATAAAATTACAGCTATGGAACTTCTGTTGAAGTGGGATTTTCTTACCTTCCAATTTAAATCTAAATCTTCCAAAATCCACTTATTCACAGGAACAAGAGTGGTTGATGCCTGCCTAGTTATAGGTAGGTAGAAGAGGGAGAAGAAAAGATAGGCTCAAGGTATAGGGATATTTACATCATTTATTATGCAATGAGGATGATCAAAAAGTGATTGCCCAAGACTCTATGGCAGGTGTGACTTTACCTTGGATCCACACACATACAGAATCTTCTGATCTTGTCTAATTTTGAAAAACTCCTTGAATCGAAAGCTCAAAAACAGTTGAAAGGGGGTTGAGAATTTGAGTAAGAATTTAGGCTGAATATCTAGCTGAAATCAAGGAAATTTCCTTCTCCAGTTCTCATTTCTCAACACTTAATATTTTTGGAGAAGCCCATAATTTTATGGAATTATTTCTATTACTCTTTTTCTTAGTTAATTTTAAGGTTTTTAATGGGTAAAGAATCTTTGCACATCTTATTTAACTATATTTTCTAGATGTGTTACTGCTTCAGGTTAATATATGATGCCTTAGGGTACTATGACAACAAACATTTCTTTTGAAGATGTAAAGTGTTCTAGAAAGCAATTAAACAGAAGGTTGAAAAAATATTCACAGACTTAGATCTATTAATTCTACTTTTATGAGTTTAAATTCTAGGAGAATGTGTGGATAAAGACAGGCCAGAATTTATATAGGGATTTTCATCTTGGCCTTATTTATAAAACTGAAGAATTGGCATCAAAGTCAATTCCCGCCAGTAGGAACAACATCACAGAGACATAACTTCTTTATTTGCATGAGGGCATGTGTATCAACAGGAGTCCCAAATCTCTGTATGTGAAATGGTGGAAATATTTGTTACTGAGAGAGAACATAAGAGAGATGTTAGGAGAACAAGGAAAGAAGGCATTGCAATAGGAACAGTCTGATGGAGATTCCAGGATTAATTTAGAATACCCAAAAGGATGGTTTAAAAATGATGGTGTCTGTTCTATTTGAAATTGTTTGCATGACTGAAATGTTAACCATTTCCTATATCTTTACCTCCAACATTTTATGATGTCTATTAATCTCCACAAAAACAAGAATATAAAATATGAATAAAAATTCTCTGAGTAAAGAAGACCAGTTGAGCCCCACAACAACAACAACAAAAAATCCTGGAAAAATCAGATTTTTCAGAGTTAAGCTATTTATCTATGTAGGGTTCTGCAGAATCTTTGCCATGTCTTGTAGGCTGTTCAGAACTGCAGCTAGGTTGGAAATTCCCTTCTCATCTGGTCCTGAAATGAGTTTCTCATCCCTTCAGTGGAAGTAACATTGATCTAACATGATAGCGTTCCCATGTAAAATTTGCAGATGGTAAAGAATTAGAAAAGAAGCAAAGCTACCAATGTGTCCACTGTGTATTCTGTTTCTCTTATCAGGAGCACAGGTCAAATAGATGGATTTTAGAGATATAAAAGGGAAAGGGGTAATTTTAGATATATGGAATCTTGCTTCATATGCTCTAAATGTACTAGTTTCATTTTCATGAATGCCTAGAATAGCTGTGATTTGCTCATGGCAGTGAGTTCTGAATTCAGGGATTTGGTCATAGTTTCCAGCCACGATGAAAATGGGAGACTGTTTAGTAAAACTGAAGGAGCAGAACTCTGTCTGCCTCCCTCTCCCTTTTCCTGGATGACACACACTGCCTCATTCCCCAGTACCTCCATAGCTCAATCATGCTGAACTTTCCAATTCATTAAGTGACAGCTACCAATCCTAGACTCTCCTTGCAGCCTGATACCCAGCTAAGAGCTGAATTTACACCCCTGATATTTAGCAACCAGAGGATTAATTTTGATCATATCCTATTGCTGACAAATGAATCTCCAGTGGGCGTCTATTATGAATGGCAACATTTTCAGATTTGGAAAAACTTCTAAAAATAATGATCACTCATACAAACTGGTTGAGGTCACTAGGGTCAGGAAATAGATCCCTACATCTTCTCATAAGCAGTGCTTCAGACTCAGTTTATATTTACTGGCTGTGTTTTAGAGATTGGAAGCTATCACTGCCCAATGCCACAATGATTATAAAAGAGGGCATACTGTGGGACACAGCCCACTTTATTTTGGACTAAAAAGTGTTATCTGTTAATTAAGAATACTTTTGCTTTAAAGTTATAAAAAAATCAGTGGAAGGGATGGGATAATCCATTTCATATTTGGCAAGTTTATGATGGGGGAAAGTAAGTTCACATAATACAAAGAGGAAGAAATATAATGAAATACAGTCATCATCTTTTACTTCAGGGAGTTTAGTTCCTGTCATAATCTGTGCTTTCAAGCACTGTATAATGCTCACCTTCCAATAAAATCATATTAGAAGTAGCTGGATTGCTGCTGCTGCTGCTGCGTCACTTCAGTCGTGTCCGACTCTGTGTGACCCCATAGACAGAAGCCCACCAGGCTCCCCACTCCCTGGGATTCTCCAGGCAAGAACACTGGAGTGGGTGTAGCTGGATTAGGAGTTTGCTTTTCAGAAGTGATCAAAAGAAAATAGGTGAAGTCATTTACTTTCTCTTTTTTTCTTGAGAAATATTGATTTTTTAAAAACATTTTGATATTAAAAAATTAATGTGTATTTCTTCTTGAAACTAAGTGTATGGCAACCCATGCGGGTATGAGAGCCATCTTCCAATCTCATGGGGAAATAGAGGTAGCATCTGCTTCCTGTCCTGTTGTGCTTTTCAACATTCTGATTTGATGACTAAAATCTTTCTGTTAAATGCTTACATATGACATGGAATATATTTGACATACATATTGTATATTAAGCTTGAGTTGTATTTTATTAAAAGTTTAAAACAGCTTACTTAGCTATTACTGTGGTTCTTACAGTCTTTTAGCAGCTATTTCCACTCTGACCTAGTGCTTATTACCTGTCTATACGAACACACACACATACACATGCAGTCTGAAACACTATGCTGTTTACTCTGTAAACTTTTTCCCCACTGTTGTGTAGTGATTCACATAATTCCAAGTACTCCATTTTAGTGCTATAATGAAGAAAACTATAAATTTAAAGGATGTGTACATTTTACTTTTTTCTACTGTATTTAGGGTCATATTACATTAAGTATTTCAAATATAACTTGCTTGAGGCTGTAGTTTTTAGGAAAATCAGCTCTCATTTAAGCTCAAAATAAATGGATAGCATCTTTGTTCTTAGGATATTTCTGTGAAAAACTCAAACATGTTTTGCACTCAACAGACTCTATCATTAATACACGTATAAAAGTGTATTGTATCTCCAGTTGATGGAAGATTTGTATTATATCTCTAGTTGGTGAATTTGACATAGTAAGAAAAATTAAGAAAAAGACCAAATGCTTTTCAACTGTGTACATTAATTTAATTCTACCACTTTATCTTTTTATTCCACCTCTCCAAGGTAAGCAGAATAAATTACTGCACTTATTTTACTTATGGAATTTATATGGAAGTTAAGTTACTTGGCAAAGCTGATAGAACAAATCAATAACCACAAAGGAAAAAGACAGCAGACCTTAAACCTATTAGATCGGTGTACTTTCTAAATGGAATTAGAATTTCAGGCAAATCCTAGAATATTAAAATTTCAAAGATACTGAATTTAAATATTGTTCCTCTACATTAATGTCTTGAAAACTTGTCAAAATACTTAAACTATATTATTTTAAAATATTGATAATGCTTTTTAAAAGAATGGGAGACTTATTTGGAAAAATTATCTTAAAAAGAATTTCTTTCTCTGGATTATAAAGCTTTCTAAATTAGGATTTAATAGTTACGGCATTAAGTGATAGTGCTATTTTGCTCTCATTTTCTTTATATATTATTTTAGTGGTTGTAAGGCCCATTATTGTCTGCTTTTGCTTGTATGTTTATTGTCTGTTTATTTGTCCAGATATGTTTAAATTGCTGGTTAGGCACTGTACAAGCAGTAGTGGTTAATGAGCAATAATGGCAACTTCTGAATTTAATGATCAGCTGTACAATTTGAGTCTTTAGCCCAACTCTCCTCCTTTTGCGCTACTTGTGATTTAGCCTCATTTCAGATCAAACATAGCAACTATCACATCTTAGTGTCTTTAAGAATTGCTGAGAATTTTTTTCAAATTGACAAATTATTGAGTCCCACTGCCAAAGAGTTGGATTTAGTGTATTGAAGATAGTGTTTAGGGCTTGCCATTTTAGATAAGCACTCTACTAAATGTATATGCAGATGGTCTGAGAAACTCTGACTTAGGGATCTCTATCTGTATTCATTATAGTTCTTGGTTTGTAGCAGATAGGATTGAAAGCTAGCTAAAGTAAATAAAAGAAATTTATAAGAATTTGGAGATTTTTTAAATAAAAATTGTATTTACAATATAAATGTTGGATTTAAAGACATTGGATAAGATGATTCCACAGAATTGAAGAGACTTCTTTGGAACCAACTTTAACAAACAGTAGGAATCAGGGCAGCATCTGGGATCTAGACAGCAGGAATTAATCATCAGTCTCGTTGGGCTGAATTAATTTCAACATTTTTCCCCTATAATTGTATTACTCAGCTAAAAATATCAGTTCTGCAAGAGTGAGTCTGAATGACCTAGATTGAGTTATGAACCTCTGCAACATAGAAGGAGTAGGAGCTCATGATTGACAACCTTACCATGACTGGACACTATGGGGGACAAGTAATTTTATAAAAATGCTGTCACTAAAGTTAGTGGAATGGATAATGGTTGTCCAAAACCTAACACATGTCTAATCACTGATAGTATAATATAATCATCAAAATAACTTATAATATCAGCCTTTCAACTAAGAGCTAAATTATGAAATGAATATGACTTTGTTTAATTAGTCTGTAGAGTCTCCCAGTTCAGCCCAGGGGAGTTAGGCATCATTTTACAACTACCCTCAATAGGATATTACAGATTTAGGAGATGTATTATAATAGAATCATGAAGCTCATCTCTTGAAAGGATAGTGTATATTTGCTTTTACTCAAGTACAATTTGAAATATCCCTTGTTATGATAAATCTCCTATCCTGCAGTATAGAAGATAAGGAAGCAATATAGGTGGCTTGAATTAACCTTTCATTTACAAAAATTTTTACTTTTACCAAGTAGCATAAGCTATGTCTGAAATTTCAGTGCATTCAAAATATTGTACAATATTCTGGTCATTACCATTTATCTGCTTTACAGGAAAACACTTGTGACACAAAGTACTGTACCCAATACTGATCCAGCTTCCGTACACAAGTATTGTGCTTTTAAAAATAAACCAGTTCCTAAACTATAGAAACAAAATTGATATGACTCTTCAGTTCAGTTGCTCAGTCATGTCTGACTATTTGCGACCCCATGGACTGAGGCATGCCAGTCCATCACCAACTCTGTGTCCATCACCAACTCCTGGAGTTTATTCAAACTCATGTCCATTGAGTCGGTTGATGCCATCCAACCATCTCATCCTCTTTTGTCCACTTTTCTTCCTGCCCTCAATCTTTCCCAGCATCAGGGTCTTTTCAAATGAGTCAGTTTTTCGCATCAGGTGGCCAGAGTATTGGAGTTTCAGCTTCAACATCAGTCCTTCCGATGAACATTCAGGACTGGTTTCCTTTAGGATGGACTGGTTGGATATCCTTGCTGTCCAAGGGACTGTCAAGAGTCTTCTCCAGCACCACAGTTCAAAAGCATCAGTTCTTCAGCACTCAGCTTATAGTCCAAATCTCACATCCATAAATGACTACTGGAAAAACCATAGCCTTAACTAGATGGACCTTTGTTGACAAAGTAATGTCTCTGCTTTTTAATATGCTGTCTAGGTTGGTCATAACTTTTCTCCCAAGGAGTAAGCGTCTTTTAATTTCATGGCTGCAGTCACTATCTGCAGTGATTTTGGAGCCCCCAAAAATAAAGTCAACCACTGTTTCCCCATCTATTTGCCATGAAGTGATAGGACCGGATGCCATGATCTTTGTTTTCTGAATGTTGAGCTTTAAGCCAACTTTTTCACTCTCTTTCACTTGCATCAAGAGGCTCTTTAGTTCTTCTTCACTTTCTGCCATAAGGGTGGTGTCATCTGCATATCTGAGGTTATTGATATTTCTCCCTGCAATCTTGATCCCAGTTTGAGCTTCATCCAGCCCAGTGCTTCTTATGATGAACTCTGCATATAAGTTAAATAATCACGGTGACAATATACAGCCTTGATGTACTCCTTTCCCTATTTGGAACCAGTCTGTTGTTCCATGTCCAGTTCTAACTGTTGCTTCCTGAACTGCATAGAGATTTCTCAAGAGGCAGGTCAGGTGATCTGGTATTACTGTCTCTTTCAGAATTTTCCACAGTTTATTGTGATCCACCTATGTGATATGACTCTAAATAGAGCTTATATTTTAAAAATATAATAGTGGATGACATTTTAATGGGCTTGGGATTTTAAGATTGCCATTGTTTCATTGTAAATTGATTACATTTCTATGGGTCAGGTTCTCAGAAATTGCTGTTCAAATGCAGCATAAATATTCTGAGTTTTTGAGCAATTACTCTTTTCTAGGCACCATTCTTAGTACTTCTATGTATTCAATTATGTGATCTTCATAACTGCCCATAAAGTTAGTATCATTTTCATCTACATTTTATACGTGAGGATATCAGGACACAGAATAGGTTAAGCACCTTGGCACAATGTTAAAGACTAAGAGTGTTATGGATCAGGTGTGTTCACAAATTCCTATGTTTATGTCCTAGTCCCCAGTACCTGAGAATCTGACTTTTTGACAAATGAGATTGTCACAGATGTAGTTGGTTAAGATTAAGTCCTACTGAAGTAGTGAAAGTGAAAGTGTTTTCTGCTTAGTTGTAGCTCACTCTTTGCAACGCCATGGACTATAGCCCAACAGGCTCATCTGTCCATGTAATTCTTCAGGCAAGAATACTAGAGTGGGTAGCCATTCCCTTCTCCAGGGGATCTTTCTGACCCAGGAATTGAACCAAGTTTTCTACATTGCAGCCAGGTTCTGTACTATCTGAGCCACCAGGGATTAGGGTGGGCCCCTAATCCAACATGATTGATGTCCTGATTAAAAGGGGGAAATTTGGAGATAGACATGAGCACAGGAAGAAGGCCATGTGAGACGAAAGCAGATATTGCAGTTATGCATCTACAAGCCAAGGAACCCCACAGATGGCCAGCAAACTACCTTACGCTAGGATAGAATCATGAAACAGATTCTCTCTCACAGTTTTTAGAAGGAACAAAGCCCTGATGACTGCTTCCTCTCTATAGATTTCTAGCTCCTAAAACCCCTAAAAGAGTAAACTGCTATTGCTCTAAGCCACCCAGTTGTGGTACTTTGTTATGGCAACGCTAGGAAACTAACATACAGGGTTAGGATTTGGATTTAGACATTATAGCTCCAAACATTGCATTCTTAAACAACACCCTGTGTTGTTTTCCTACAGATAAGATAATTGCATAAATACATTATGGATCTAGACTAGGAAAGCTAATCCAGACAAAGAGAGCTAGTAACACTTTTCTGGAGCCTCATATGCCTCTTTGTAAGGACACTGAGAAAGGTACTTGCAGTATTATTTTCCTTCAAAACTGACAGAAACAAAATAGGAATAGAAAATATGACTGAATATGTTTAAAAAAATCATGATCTGAGAATTTAACCACAAGTTACACATTAGTATAAATTAACTTTGATTATCAAAAAAGTGTTACCTTTAATAAATCTCTAGAGAAAGATGGAAGATCTTAAGGAACATCTCTGCAGCAACTATTTGATGACGATTACTATGTGTGTTTCAGTTCATACATAGTATAGTTTTTACAACACAGGCCTTGACTACTAGTGAATTCAACAGGAAAAACTGTAGAAAAATAATTCCTATTCCACACAGGGAAGCCTGGCATGCTTCAGTCTGTGGGGTCGCGAAGAGTCAAACACAGCTTGGCGACTGAACAACAACATTACACAAAGACTGCAATGGAGGATCTGCATGGTCTTCTGCCCATAGCTTTTTTTAATTAAAACAAGCAGCTGTGGAATTAAGGAAAATTCATGCATGAAGTAGGCTGCTTCTATTCAAAAATAAATGTAGTGAAAAACAAAAGGAGAAAGGAGAGTTAGAAGCAAGTTGTTGTCGCTAGGTCGTGTCCAACTCTTTGCAACCCTTTGAACTGCAGTACACCAGGCTTCTCTGTCCATCACTATCTCCTTGTTGTTTTCAGTTACTTGGGCATGTCTGACTCTTTGGGATCCCATGACCTGCAGCATGCCAGGCTTCCCTGTCCTTCACCACCTCCCAGAGCTTGCTCAAACTCATGTCCATTGAGTTGGTGTTGCCATCCAACCATCTCTTCCTCTTCCTTCTCCTGTCTTCAGTCTTTCCCAGCATCAAGGTCTTTTCCAATAAGTGAGTTTTTCACATTATGTGGCCAAAGTGTTGAAGCTCCAGCTTCAGCATCAGTCCTTCCAATGAATAGTCAGGGTTTATTTCCTTTAGGATTGACTGGTTTGATCTCCTTGCTGTCCAAAGGGCTCTCAGGAGTCTTCTAAAGCATCATAATTTGAAAGCATCAATTCTTCCGCACCCAGCCTTCTTTATGATCTAGCTCTCACATCCATATGTCACTACTGGGAAAAAACCATGGCTTTGACTGTATATGGACCTTTGTCAGCAAAGTGATCCCTCTGCTTTTTAAAGTGCTGTCTAGGTTTTTACATAGCTATTCTTCCAAGGAGCAAGAGTCTTTTAATTTCATGGCTGCAGTTACTGTCTGCATTGATTTTGGAGCCCAGGAAAATGAAATCTGTTTCCACATTTTTCCCATTTATTTGCCATGAAGTGATAGGACCAGATGCCATGATCTTAGGTTTTTGAATAAGAAGTAAGTAGGAAGTACTTAAAATGTATATTTAAGCTCTGAAACATTAGAGACAATAATGAAAACCTTGGGATGCCAGAGTTGCTTTAAATTGCTAAGAATTAGGCAGGTAAAGAAGACAATGGTACCCCACTCCAGTACTCTTGCCTGGAAAATCCCATGGAGGGAGGAGCCTGGTAGGCTGCAGTCCATGGGGTCACTAAGAGTCTGACCTGCCTGAGCGACTTCACTTTCACTTTTCACTTTCATGAATTGGAATAGGAAATGGCAACCCACTCCAGTGTTGTTGCCTGGAGAATCCCAGGGATGGGGAAGACTGGTGGGCTTCCATGGGGTCGCACAGTCGGCTACGACTGAAGCAACTTAGCAGTAGCAGGCAGGTAAAAGCCTAGAAACCCTGAATGTTTTCATTCCAGCTCTAAGAAGAGATTAAATATAAGTTAAGGGGAGGTTTCTACTTGGACTTCATAGAGGGAAGAAATGGTGATCTATAAAGGAGGTATATATTCCTGTTAAGGTTTGTTGAGATGTTTGATTTGCATCTCATTATATTTCTTTAATTTTACTCTGTTCAGTGCTGCATAATCAAATAAGCCTGGGACTGAATCCTAGTCCGATGGTTTATTAAGAAAGAATTTCTTGAGAAATGGCTGCTATTTTAACCTTGCTTTACTTATTATAATTGTTAAAGAATGACTATTCAGTTTTACTTTGAGAATTTATAATGAAATCTATCTATCTATCTGTGCCTGGCCACACAGCAACATTCACAATAATATAGCAGTTAACATTAATCTAGCGATTACTTTGTTTTAAGGACTTTTGTGTATTGCTTCATTCATTTGAACTAAGAAGTTAAGTCATATTAGTTAGTTCAGTTGCTCAGTTTTGTCCGACTCTTTGTGACCCCATGGACTGCAGTACACCAGGCTTCCATGTCATGGGATTCGCACACGCTTGCTCAAATTCATATCCATCAAGTTGGTGATGCCATCCAACCATCTTATCCTCTGTTGTCCCCTTCCCCTCCTGCCTTCAGTCTTTCCCAGCATCAAGTCTTTTCCAGTGAGTCAGTTCTTCGCATCAGGTGGCCAAAGTATTGGAGTTTCAGGTTCAGCATCAGTCCTTCCAATGAGCACTCAGGACTGACTTCCTTTAGGATTGACTGGTTTGATCTTGCAGTTCAAGGGACTCAAGAGTATTCTCCAACACCACAGTTCAAAAGCATCAATTCTTCAGTGCTCAGCTTTCTTTATAAGATATAAATATATATTGTAAATTCATATTATTCCAACTTAATTCCATATTATTGATAACTGAATTCAATAACTATAGAAGGTTTGAGGAATTTTCTCAAGGTCATAAGCTATTAAGTTATATATAAATTTTGGAATCAAGTCTGAGTCACTAGCTTTGAAATAACACATTTAACTATACTACTAGTGACTCTTTATTAAGGATACAAATATGAGTAAATTTAGTTCTTTATGAATTTATCATCTAATAGGAAGAGAAAGTCAAATGGGTGGAGACAACTTCCTGTGGGTATGGTGTTGGAAATATGTTCAGGTTACTAGTGGCTTTGAAGGAAGGAACATGTGGTTACACTTACTTTTTGGCATCAAGAAACACTTATATAGGAAGAGAAGGTTGAACTTCTATAATGTTAAAATACTAGGTACTATTAATGAGGTGATTCATGGCTATAAATCATTCCAGAGTGAGTAACAAGGGCAAAAGTATGATGAAAATATATAATAGTATTTTGTTGGGTGCTGGTAAATAGTTCCAGAAAGGTAGAAACTATAAAGAGGAGAGAGACAGGAGATGAAGGATGAAAACCAGACAGGGGTCGGGACAGGAGGAGTTTTAATCAAGCTGTATAAAGTAGTTTTCACTTTATTATTAAAGGCCAGAGGTTCAAAATCTTATTGGGGGCTTTTGATAAATATACCTATACTTGGGTCCAACCCAAATATACCTTTATAAATGCATTTTTGTTATGAATTTTGAATGTCTTTCTGTCTACTTTGTTAACACTATTGAACATATAGTAGGTCCTCAATAAATGCTAGTTAATTGATCTTAGTAATTAGGTTTTGTTAGCTGATACAGCAACTTCAGAATTATTTTTAATTATTTTTGTCAGTGATGTGGAGGGAATTATTTTCATTATTGAATGGTGACATTTTTATAAGCATGTTCTATTAATAGAATTTAGAACTATGAAGATAAAGATGACCTAGAATATCAATGTTATATCCTGATATATTTATTATTGATTTATTAATAAATAGACAAAGGGTACATTTTCTGGTGAGCACCAAAATCCATGTTCCTCCCCTACTTGCACTGTGTTAGTACTAATATAAGGCATACTAACTAAAGTTTTTCCATGATCCTGAAACTGACAGTCTATTTATTTCCTTGTTTCAACTTCAATATAGAATGCATATATTACCTGTGGACTGTGTGTGTGAGAGAGAGAGAGAGAAAGAGAGAGAAAATGGTGCATGCAGATTTAACTTTTTCATTAGTGCTTCAAAGGCAGAAAAGAATAAAACCTATCTAAAAACAGTTATCTGGGCATAAAACAATCACAGATAAGGAGCTTGTGAGTCACCACTTGGTTCTAATAACAAGCAGAAACCTGAGACTGAAAAATCAACTCTGCTTGGATCCATAAGGGGGGGGGGGGACACAGGGCAAAGTGCTTGTCCCCATGGTTGGAGAGATAAATGGGCAAATACAGGAAGTTACTGCTTCTCAGAGCAGAGACTCAAAGCAGAACTAGCCACAGGACCAGTCCTGGGTACATCGTGTGCAGCCATCAAGATAAAAAAATCAACAAGGTATACCAAAGGGCAAAAGCCACAATTTGTAGAGACAGAGCCAGTATCCGAACCAAACCTGACAGGGATGTTGGAATTATTAGATTGGGAATTTAAAACGACTATGATTACTATGCTAAGGACTCTGCTGGATTAATTAGACAGCCTGCAAGAACAGATGGGCAATGTAAGCAGAGAGATAGAAATCTGAGAATGAAACAAAATGAAAAGAAATGCATGTATATGTATGTATGCTTGTATATAAGTGAAATGAATGACAACAGTGATACATAGGAAAAGAGAGGAAGTAGGATTATTTTGTTTTATAAGTTATACTACCTACGTAGAAGTATAGTGTTATTTGTAAGTAGGCTTGCATTCGATGTAAATGTATATTGCAAACTCAAGGACAACCACTGAAAAAGTGATAAAAAGAAGTATAAATGATGTGCTAAGAAAAGAGAAAATGAAATTAAATTCCACTTAATTAAATGGAATTCAATTCACAGAAGGAAGAAAAAGAATGAAGAGAAAGTTTTAGGGACAAAAATCTAGGATAACAAATAAAAAGCAATGATGATTATATTAGATATTATCTAGTGTTACTAGTAATCACGTAGAATGTCAGTGACCTAAATGGATGAACTAAACGACAGAGATTTGTGGAGTGAACCAAAAAAAAAGACCCAACTATATATTCTTTTAAAACAACCCATTTTACATATAAAGATTAAAAGTAAATGGATAGAGGAAGGACACGACTGAGCGACTGAACTGAACTGAACTGAACAATAATCAAAAGAACACATGAATAGCTATAGTAAGTTCAGATGGAAGAGACTTCACAGCAAGGCAGGTAATTAGAGATAAAGCAGGACATTATAAAATGATAACAGGATCAGCTCTCCAAGAAGAATTACAATCATTAATGTGAATGTGCCTAACAACATAGCACATACTTTTTAAGGCAAAGACTAATGGAACTCCCAGGGGTAAAGCATAGATACACCACCATATTTGGAAACTTTAACCCCTCTATCAGAAATGGGCATATCTAGCAAGCAGAAAAAATAAGTCCATAGTTGAATTTAACAAAGCCATCAAACCATCAATCGATATAAATGGCATCTAGTATAGACTACTTCATCCAACAACAGCAGAATACATACTCTTCTGAAGTTCACATGGAACATTCACAAAGATATACCTGATTCTTCAGTATAAAAATACCTTAGTGAATTTAAAGAATAAGTCACAGAAATATAAAAATATTCCTGTAGTTGGTATGGAACCATAGAAGACTGTGAATAGCTAAAGCAATCTTGAGAAAGAAGACAGATGTAGAGTCATCACTCTTCCTGTTTTCAAATTATTAATTTAAGACCTATAACAAAACTTCTAAGAGAAAACATGAGGGAAAAAGTCCTTGACATCAGTCTTGGCAATGACTTTTTGGATTTGATACAAAAAGCAAAGGCAACAAAAGCAAACAAATGGAACTCTATAAAACAAATAAGCTGCATGGCAAGGGAAAGCATCAACCAAATGGAAAAGCAGCCTATGAATGGGAGAAAACATTTTCAAATCACATATCTAATAGAGGGTTGATATCTAAAATAGAAAACTCAACATAACTCGTTAGCAAAAAGCACTCCAAACAATCCAGTTAAAAATGGGTAGAGGAAATGAATAGACATTTTCCTGAAGACATACAGATGACCAATAAGCATATGAAAACGTACTTGACATCATTAATTATTCAGTTCAGTTCAGTTCAGTCACTCAGTCCTGTCCGACTCTTTGCGACCCCATGAATCACAGCACGACAGGCCTTCCTGTCCATCACCAACTCCCGGAGTTCACTCAAACTCAAGTCCATCTAGTCGGTGATGCCATCCAGCCATCTCATTCTCTGTCGTCCCCTTCTCCTCCCACCCCCAATCCCCAAGACTCTCAGCATCAGAGTCTTTTCCAGTGAGTTAACTCGTCGCATGTAATGCAAATCAAAACCACAGTGAGCTATCATATGATTCTTATTAGAATTGTTGTCATAAAGGGGACTCTCTTGTATGTTGGTGTAGCCACAGTCACTATGGAAAATAGTCGGGAGAGTTCTCAAAAAGCTAAAAATAGAACTACCATATGATCCAGCAATCCCACTTTCCTTTCAACCCAAAAGGAATGAAAATAGAAATGTTAATGAGATCTGCACTCCCTTGTTCATTTCAGCATTATTTGTAGTAATCAAGATGGGGAAACAAGGTAGGTGTCCATCGCTGATGAATAAATAAGAGATGTGGAATATTCCATATTCCATACATAATGGAATATTATTCAGCCACGAGAAATAAAGAACTGCCATTTGTGACAATGTGGATGGATCTTGAGACCATTATGTTTAGTGAAATAAGCCAGACAGAAAAAGACTAAAACTGCATAATATCATTTACACAGGTAATCTAAATAAAAGCCAAACTCAGAGTGAAAAACAGTGGTTGCTATAAAGGGGAAGATGAGGGAATTAAAGAGAGATTGGTAAAGAATACAAGCTGTTAGCTAGAATATGATATTAGGTTTGAGGATCTAAGGTATAACATGGACCTATAGTAGATAACAGTGAATTGTGTGATTGAAGTTTGCTGCTGCTGCTGCTGCTGCTAAGTCACTTCAGTCATGTCCGACTCTGTGTGACCCCATAGACGGCAGTCTACCAGCCTCCCCCGTCCCTGGGATTCTCCAAGGAAGAACAAGAAGTTTGCTAGGAGTGTAGAATTTAGATATCTTCACTCAAAAAAAAAATTGAGAGTTTATACATGTATTGAATTACCATGATGTGCATTTTAAATAGTTTACAGTTATGTCCACTATACTCCAATAAAGCTGAGAAAAAAAAAAAATAAAGGAAAGACATACTGAAGGCAGAGTTATTGACTCTGGGACAAATTTTGTACTGAACTTACACAGACCTAGTGACAAACTAATTTCATTCAAGTTTTGTAGTTTCATATCTTCTATCTCTGTATCCCAAAGTATGTGCTATATTTATATGTTATTTCTGAGATTGTGTTCTATAATATAAATGTGGGGAAAAGTTTATATTTTTATCATAAAACTTTTTTCTGTTTGAGTGAAAGGTTTTATTTACATTTTCAGTTTTAATATTAAAATGTAATGATGTTTTAACCTATTTACTTTAAAGTGATGTTTTGGACTTTTTGATACTTTAGAGGATGTCAATAACTGATGTTTTGATTTATTAATGTCGTTCTATGCTTTCTATTTATAATTAATATTTGTATTGATTTGTTTAGTCAGTTGGATGTATAACATAGGGAATCAGAGTAGATTGAAAGCCAGATGTTACTAGCAAAACTCTATAATTTTTATTTGAATGAAATGAGACCAAAAAATGTTAAATGACTTGTCCACAGTACAGTCACTTAGTAATTTTTGGCAAAGGAATATTGGGACGTCTAAACCACTCTGAAACTTCTGTGCAAAATATAAAATGGAGATTTCTAAGAAGTGTGATTTTTCCTAGCAAGTGGCATAAGCTTCAGTTCTAAATATTGGCAATGAAAATTTTATAAAAATATTGCCAAGATTTTAACACATTAAGAGAAAATAAGTGTTGATGGTGATCATTTCTCACAGTGTGCATAAAATCTCTTATGTTCTATATAATGGAACTAAATTCTATGTGAAGAAACCCAAATAAAATCTGGTGACTATATAATTTAACAGTTTGTACTATGTGAGCCATGAAACACTTGAAAGTAGCTTTAATCTCTGACTTTTTGCATAGACTGCATAGTCATATATTTCTCTCTCATTCTTTCAAAATCCAAAATTACTTTCTTCAGTCATGGTTCTGTGTACATAACGAACTATTAGGCAAAACCATTCAGGTAATTAATATTTAACACAAATTTTGCTAATTTATTGAAATAATGAGAAAACATAGGAAGAAGCTTAAGAAAGTAAGCTGATTGACATTGGTCTTTTTGTGGCCTTTTTGTCACAAATATTCTCTTTGAGCCACAGTTTTCTTCTTGGTGAAGTGCTGATAATCCTTGAAGTTTCTGTTTTGCAGGATTATTGCTATAGAATGTTGTTTGTCAAATGTTTTTAAAGTTGTGAAGGGCTGGGCAATTGCATTATTTCATCACTGTTTCTCGGCATTGCTGAAACACCTTTAAGTATTGTTGATCAAGTCATTTAGTCATTCATTCTAGATCTATTGAATACACATTAATTGAACTCCAGAAACTGTGATTCATGTTAGCATTAATAAGCTGAACTATTCTGCCTTCCTCTCAAGTCAAGGAGAAAAAAGAACAAAAGAGGGAAGTGAGAGACAAGAAAGGCAGGTTAAGTTGGTTGTGTCCAGGTATTACTGTGGTTGTGCCTGTGCACAAGTAAGCCTAGCTGAAGCATATTATGCTGTCTCCATAATATGCATATACATCCATATTGGTCTCTCCTGACAAGATGAATGATCTAGTCTGGATTCCTTCACTTAGCATAATATCCTTCAAGTTCATCCATCAGCTGACATTTAGGCCAATTCTATATTTGGCTATTGTGACTAATACTGCAGTGAACAAAAGGGAGGGTGCAGTATATCTTAGAAATAATGATTTTGTTTCCTTGGCTTATGTATCTAGAAGTGGAATAGCTGGATAGTATGGTAGTGCTTTAATAATTTTTTGAGGAACTTCCAAACTGTTTTCCGTAGTAGCTATACCAATTTACATTCCTATCAATGGTATAAAAATGTTCCATTTTCTACAAATCCTTGCCAACACTTGCCATCATTTGACTTTTTGGTGATAGTCATCCTAACAGTTGTAAGGTGATATTTCATTGTGATTTTGATTCCTCGTTCCTGATGATTGGTGATATTGAGCATCATTTATTATGCCTGCTGGCCATTTGTGTGTTTTCTTTGGAAAAATATCTATTCAGAT
The DNA here is from genome assembly GCF_049115385.1 of Moschus berezovskii. NCBI lineage: Eukaryota > Metazoa > Chordata > Mammalia > Artiodactyla > Moschidae > Moschus > Moschus berezovskii. The sequence goes on from NC_142460.1 coordinate 61,156,605, forward strand.
CCTTTGCCAGTTTTTAATTATATAATTTGATTTTTTTTTGATCTTGAATTGTAAGAGTTTCCTTATATACTTTGCATATTAACCCCTGTTGGATATATTTATGATTTGCAAATGTTTTCTCCTATTCTGTAGATTTCTGCCTTTTCATTTTGTTCATTTCCTTTGCTTTCTAAAACGTTTTAGTTTGTTATCATCTCACTTGTTTATGTTTGGTTTGTTGCTTGTGCTTTAGGTGTCAAATCCAAAAAAATCATTGTCAAGACCAATGTCAAGGAGTTTCCCCCTATGTTTTCTTCTAGTAATTTCACAGTTTCTGGTCTTACATTTAAGTCTTTAATATTTGAGTTGATATTTATATATGGTTTAAGATAGGGGCCTCATTTTATTCCTTTGCATGTGGATATCCAGTATTTTCAAGAGTGTTTGCTGAGACAACTATGCTTTCTTATTGTGTATTCATAGCACCTTTGTGGAAAATGAGTTGACTGTATGTACTTAGGTTTATATACAGGTTGCCTATTCCGTCCCATTTATCTCTATGTTTGTTTTTATGTGTAGAGTGTTGAATGACATTGTTTATGATGAGGGAGTCAATATCAAAAGAGCTTTTCCAAATGATTGAAGAGACCATTCCAGATACAAAGAGAGCTAAAGATTTTGGCATTTCTGTGAAAGAACAAAATCAAGTAATTTGATAGTAGTCTTTTGGGGAACAGGCAGAAAGGAATGGAGATAGAGGGAAAATTGAAAAGTTAAGTGATCCTGAACTATTTTTCAGGTCAGTAAGTTTCAATAATACTTTACTTTTGTACGTTTTACACTATGGCATAATGTCTTTCATAATAATAACTCATTTAATCATTTTTAATGTAATATGGCAACTTTAGATAAAGGCATTTTGCTTTATTAAAAGTAAAATAAAATTGATTTAAAATTAAATCAAATATAAAGCAGGATTTTATCTTTTTATTGGATTATTAATATATATCAACATTATTTATGGGATAATTGTGAATTTTCTGTAATTCAAAAGTATATTTGATGTACCAGTTAAAATGCATCTATTTGATATGTCAGAAAAATCTCTTAAATTTTGATATTTGAAATTTATCAAATTTGCATTAAAATGCTCCATGGTTCATTTTAACAATGTTCTTATTTGAGAGCAACTTGATGTAATAAACAAGAGGTCACTGCAGTTTGAAGTACTTATCTGCCAATAACACATTTGCGTGTTGAAAGCCTACCCCAAATAAATCATTAATTACATAAAATCTTTACCATATTTCATCTTTTTAATGTAACTCTATGTCAATATTTTCATTGTTTCTACTTTAATTGGTGGTCATTTATGGGTATATATTTAGTACTTAGTGACTGAGAATGAGCAATTTAACATAGCTAGTGGAGCCTGACTGAGAGAAAGGCTGAGTACTTGCTTTATCTCCATAACCTGCTGGTAGTTAATATCCTATGGCTTCTATTTTAATATTTTTGAATATTTTATCTGTTGACTTAAAAGAAACTGTAAAGCCAAAATTAAAAGTTTTCATGTGTACATAAAATACTTGTAAGAATTTTAGAAGACACTAAGAACCATAACTGATTAGAAATCACTAATAGATTTTAAGAAATAAAAATTGCATAATGCAATTAATATTTTAAAATGGTCTCTGGAAGTGACAAACCATTATGGGGAATAAAGTTAGTGGTGTCAGTTAAAAAATATTTGCAATAGACCAAGAAAGAGGAAGCAGTCATTTCTAAGAATCTGGTAAGCTTTAGATTTGGTATCATGGTGCTAATTGTTCAGTACATTGTTAATGTCATAGGTACTTACTAGGCATTTGTTTTCACGGTAGTGAAACTGTTGGCATGTATTAAAGGAGAGGAGGATTAAAAATCCAATTTGTTTTAAAAAATGATTTTGTCCATCTGCAGATGAATGGATAAGAAAGCTTTGGTACATATACACAATGGAGTATTTTTCAGCCATCAAAAAGAATGCATTTGAATCAGTTCTAATGAGGTGGATGAAATTGGAGCCTATTATACAGAGTGAAGTAAGCCAGAAAGAAAAACATCAATGCAGTATACTAACACATATATATGGAATTTAGAAAGATGGTAACCTTAACCCTGTATACGAGACTGCAAAAGAGACATAGGTATTATAGAACAGTCTTTGGGACTCTGTGGGAGAAGGTGAAGGTGGGATGATTTGGGAGAAAGGCATTGTAGCATGTATATTATCATATGTGAAATGAATCACCAGTCTAGGTTGGACGCATGATACAGGATGCTTGGGGCTGGTGCACGGGGATGACCTGGAGAGAGGATATGGGGAAGAGGGAGGTGGGAGGGGGGTTCAAGAAGGGGAACACATGTCCACCCAGGGCGGATTCGTGTCAATGTATGGCAAAACCAACCAATATATTAATGTAATTTTCCTCCAATAAAAAAATAAATAAAATAAAATATACATCTGAAAATTTAGTAAAATAAATAAATAAACAGTAAAAAATAAAACAGTATAGAAAGGCAAAACAGCTATTTTTTAAACCATTAAGCCCCCAGAACTAGGAGATTTCTATGAAGCTTTTGAAATTAAAAAAGAAGTTTTGTTTAACAACAACAAAAAAAATGATTTGATCCCCAAATGAGCAAGAGTTAATAATGGGAGACCAGCTAGGACACTATTGCCATTATTAAGGGGAAAATTATGATGATTTGGAACAGGGCAGTGGCATGGATCTTGAAAGAGTGAGTTGGACTTGAGAAGACCTTATACCAGCCATTGAGTACTCCAGTTTAGAAGTAATGTGTGACTTAGCTCATAACTCATTGGCAAGTTAGTCTTGTCTGATACCATCCACAAGGGGACAGGAAGTGCAATTATAACCTGCCTTGAAGTTGGAGCTCTCTATATATTGATATTTTGTGAGCAGCAATAATGCCTTTCTTAGTTTGCCTGTCAGGTAACCAAATACCCAAATTAGTCTGCCTTTTGTTGGCAAAATACTCTCACCTTGTGGTGGAGAGATCTATTATTCTCTAGTCTTGATCTGTTTAGAGTTATTCCTTTCCTTTTGAGCTGTATAAGCAAGGGAGACACCATAAAGTTGCTGTTATTTTCACCTTTATTAACAGGTGTGCCAGTGGTCCAAATTGCTCTTCCAAGAAGTTTAAAATGCCTTAGTTATTCTGGTGGAGAAGGAAATGGCAACCCACTCCAGTATTCTTGCCTGGAGGATCCCAGGGATGGAGGAGACTGGTGGTCTGCCGTCTGTAGGGTTGCACAGAGTTGGACACGACTGAAGCGACTTAGCATCAGCAGCGGTTATTCTGGACATTGGGCTCATTGTTGTATCAGTGATATGTTTCGCAGATCTGACCACATGAGGAGATAATTATTGATAGAGGAAGGAGCAGGGACATGAACTGCTTGTTGGCTGATGGGTGCCAATGTATGGACTGGCCCTGTGATTTGTCTCCTAACTCAGACTTGACCCTTTCTTGTGAGTACAGAAGAGATGCTGGAAAGGGCAGGGAAAACTACCAATTCAACGCACAGGAATTATTGACCCCTAGTTACTGGATAATGCCTTGGGATGGGGTAGAAATCTGACTTTATTAAAGCTGAATTATTAGAGTGTCTATTTAGAGGAGAAAGGAGATATATTTTCCTTGGCCTCACTGTGACAATCAAGTCAGTCAATAGGATTCAATTTTTAAAAACCAATAAATTTTTGCTTCAAAGCTTCATGAAAACATATCAGAACTATAAAAAAACAAATTGTTATAATTAATGCTCTTTGTACAATATTTCTATTTTTCTATTTTCTAAGCACATTGGTGAGAATGCATTTCCTAGTCACCTTTGGACTGGATGAGGCCATCTCAATAGTTCTGTTTAATGATAGATCAGAAGTGATGTGTATGTTACATAAGTGCCAGTGTAACACTCTCTAGAGGCTCATTTTCTCTCTTCTGAGGCAACATGCAGTGGTGATATTGGTGGCTTCTTATTCAGACTTTGCAGTAACCACCATGAGCAGAGTCTCCTTCCAAGACCACAGTGGAGGCCACTGTACCTCTGGAGTTTTCTTTCTACAATATGCCTAGCCTATTTTGATATACCTAACCAAAGTGGCAGTCTTTTGATATTTCTAATTTTGAGGTAAAAGAATTTTGGACAGTGTATTAGTTTGCATTTCTTTATAGGAAATTTTAGTATTAGATACTGGCAGCAATGTTGTAGAATCCTGGATCTGCTGCTTTTGCCACCACCATTGAAATTAATTCTGTTCGTTCTTGTTACCATTACTCACTCCAGGTTAAACCTCCTGGGATGGAACATTCCAGTGAATAATCTTAGGTTGTGGCACCTGTGATATAGCTGCCAAGAAGACAAATATCTGCCCTTCTTTAGAGTCTCTGGTCAGAGGCAACCTTCTATCCAGCCTGAGTTTTCTCCTTAAAATGAAAATACAGTTGAGGAAAAGCTACTATTCCAGATCTGAGGTCATAGGTAGGAAAAGATCATCTCTGAACGTCCTCTAGCATGAGAGAACAAGAAGTACCATCAATTGCATACTGGAAAATGGGCAACTTCATCTCAAGCATCAGCATGAATTCGTATGGTTTATACCAGCAGGGAGTAAGTTTTTGTCTACTAAACCAAGAATAGGTATTTGACTGCCCATTTCCTGGTCTTTTATATTCTGTAATTGGTGTGGGAGGAGAAGGGTCAGAGAAAAGAAATGAAAGGTGATGTCGCTACTTTCTGGATTATGTCTGAGAGGCTAGGATTCCTGCAAAGTATGCTCTACTCCCTAACCTCTAATTGCTTGCTGCTGCTGCTAAGTCGCTTCAGTCGTGTCCGACTCTGTGCGACCCCATAGAGGGCAGCCCACCAGGCTCCCCCGTCCCTGGGATTCTCCAGGCAAGAACACTGGAGTGGGTTGCCATTTCCTTCTCCAATGCATGAAAGTGAAAAGTCAAAGTGAAGTCGCTCAGTCGTGTCCGACTCTTAGCGACCCCATGGACTGCACCCTACCAGGCTCCTCCATCCATGGGATTTTCCAGGCAAGAGTACTGGAGTAGAGTGACTTATAACAGGATTAGAGTATTATCATATTCCTTTAAAACATATCATCAACTTCAACTTTATGCTATCAGTAATTAATCATTATATATGGTGATGGGTATTAAGACCTTTAATGAGTTTGAGTGAACTCTGGGAGTTGGTGATGGACAGGGAGGCCTGGTGTGTTGTGATTCATGGGGTCGCAAAGAGTCGGACACGACTGAGCGACTGAACTGAACTGAACTGAAGGACTTACTGCACCTAAACTGATTTCACTTTCTCTCTTAAAAAAATCTCTTAATACCCCAGAAAATAAAACCAGCAGGATCACTTCATCCAGGTTGAAATAGCTCATGCATCTGTATTTATTTAGTATATTTGGTTGAGAGTGGCATGATTTTCATGGGCTGTTTACTCATGTGTGTTCTAAAATATGTCACGTTTTTTCACAGCTATGATTTTCTACTCAATGTCTTTAAAATTTGGTGCAATCAGAAAATTTCAAGTGGTATGTTCTCCATTTGGACCACAATTAAAGATAAAAATTCTTTCATCATATCAGAATTCATGACTTCTACTAAGCATCTCTGTCTATGTGTAGGATTCCCTTTGTGCTAGTCAGTATCTATCCCATCATTTTCAACTTGCCATTGTAGAGCTGCCAGCACCCAGGATTGTCAACTGATCTCATATTTTCATTAGTGAAAATATAGTGTGGAGAAGTTAGACAGAATGTTCTTGGACAAACTGTTGTTATTATTTTACCTATAAGCCTTAGAAGTTTCTCATTTTAATCTTGTAATAATATGGACTCAGAGCTTAATTTTCAGCTAGAAATAAACATTAATGAAAATCTTTTGGAATTTTATTTAGAGAGCATGTGAAGATGTGAATATCTAAATGATATATATTGGTTGAAACTCATGTTAATTAAATTAATAATTATAAATCATAGATTAGGAATATTTGTAGAACTCTTTCTTTAACAAAGTCAGGTTTAGTTTAATTAATTATGAAGAGAAGGATGTTTGTCAGGTAGCTATCAATAAGGTGGCAGTGAACAGGTTGAAAGGGTAGTAATGAAACTGGGTGTTTGCCTGCAGAAATTATGAACTCCTTTTTCTAGCAACGGGAATTTGAGTGTGAGTGTCCAGAGTAAAGGGATTGTGTTAGAGTGAGGAAGAAAGGATGCTTATTGCTTGGATTGACAGCTAGCCAAATATAGGCTATCACTTTAAATATATATTGGAGCATCCTTTGTTTCTGTGACACCTTGATAAAAGTGTTTAACAATAACAGTATTTAAAATAATAAGAAATTTTCTTTCTTTTATTTTCTGTTTCTCTAAACTGTATGTTTCCATATTTTTTTAAAGAAGAAAATGGTATTGCTCAATAGATGTACTTTATTTAAATATATTATATAAAATACACAAAATATTTTGGAACAGTATCATTCTTTCCTACTAAATTCTTCTTTGTTTGAACCTGGACCCATTTGAATCCCACACGTTGACATGCTTCCCTTACAGGCTGGAGGGTAAGAATAACCTTGACTTAACTGAAAATTCTCATCATTTTTTAACACTGCACAAAGATTCTGGTGTTATGTTAATCTTCTATATTTATTCTAGTCTCTAGTGCTTAAGCCCTTATTTGTATCTGTAAACTTGATCGACAGCCAGTGCTTTTAGTCTACCCTGAATACCAGTGGTTAAGCTTTCCCAAAGTGATTCTGTGACCAGATACCAAAATGAATGTCATACATTATTCCTTTAGCCTTCTCAGTTATTCATTCATAAATTGAGACTAGACTCTGGATATGTGCTACTTTTTAATTATGCTCTGGCATTCAATGTTTTTACTTCCCAAAGATTTGGTCTTTGCTGGTTTATCAAATATGGTGAACAATTTATGAGAGCATTCAGATTGAGTTTATGTAGGTATAATAAAAATGTGTCCAAAAGAAGACTGAGATATTTGGAAAAATAATATTTACTTAAAGGATTAAATTTTTTTTAAATGTACTGATTCTGAGTGATCATAAATTACCTTTATTTGTGAACCCTGAATTATTTCTGTACTAAAAATTGTTTTGTTGTTATAGGTTTATTTACTTTTTAAGGTGAAATTTATGTAACATTTGAGATGTGATTAGCCAGTTCAGAGTTGTGGTACAATTCTTACCAGAGAACAGTAAATTTGTGATGAAATTTGAGTGTCAAAATTTACCATGAGGAAGAAATGAAAAATTTCTGTAAACAATTGAGGGATAAGTCTGATGATAATTTTACTGAGAGACAAATATCAAATATACTTTGGAGAGACAAGGTATGAACCATGAGAAACATGAAGATAGGCAGTAACAAAGGAGAACATCAGCTGAAATAAAAAGTCAACCAAGATGATTCTAGCAGGCATAATTATATTCTAAGGGATGCTGATTCAGCCAGTCTATGTGAGACCAAATAAGTAATGAGTTATAAATCATATGATAATTAAGACATCTTTAAACATATGCAGGTAAAATGAATAAAATATACTGTAAATTCATTGAAGTTGCTTGTATTTGTTATATTCTTGACTCTCTTTCTAGAACTTACACAGAAAATAGCACAAGGGACAAATTTTTTAATTTCTTTTTTAAATTGAAGTATAGTGAATCTAAAATATTACATTAGTTTTAGGTGTGTAGCATAGTTATTTGATATTTCTATAGGTTATGCTCCATTTTGATTTTTTATAAAATATTGACTATATTTCCTGTGCTGAATATTATATCCTTGTATCTTATTTATTTTATACCTAATAGTTTGTACCTCTTAATCCGCTTCCCTTGCCTTGCCCCTCCCCCTACCCTTTTCCTACTGGAAATCACTAGTTTGTGCTTTATCTGTAAGTCTGTTTCTGTTTTGTTATAATCATTTGTTTTAATTTTTTGGATGAACTTGGGTATTATGCTTAATGAAGTAAGTCAAAGAAAGACTTTCATTTATATATGGAATCTAAAAATTTAATGAATGAACATGACAAGTATTTTTAAATTAATGAGTAGAATTTTTAAAATGAGGAAGGACAGGCTTTTAAAAAGTAGATTTTATGACCAAAGAAAGAAATTAATTTCCAGATCTTAATGGGTTTCTCTGCTTTAGACAGAATAATTAAATGGCAGCATGTAAAACGTGTAAGTGATAATTCTCCAAATACAATTAATTCGTAAGAATTCAAGATGGGGTCTTATAGGAAACATTAATTTGTTGAGCAGTTTTGTTAGGGTTAGTTTCATACTGTGCCCAATTAACTCATTCAGCAGTGTAGCTCATGTGTTCTAATACAAAGACTTGTATCTGACTGGAAATGAAAATAAACTCCTCATAAGTAACATGGATGATGCTTTTCTGCTGATGTCAATCCAGATAGATGTCTTGGTGATTGGTCTCAATAAATTACTAAAGGTATTTTTGTTTTATTTCCCTGTTTCTTTTGCCTGCCCTAACTTCCTGACTGCCATCAATGGGCTATAATAGCGAATTTCTCATCTTTACCCACAATGAAAATAAATTTATTATCTCGTCACTTTATCAGCTTTTACTTAATTTGAGTTACTAGGAATGGGGAACCCTACACATTTCTGTAAACCCTTACTAAATCATAGATTAAAGAATTTGTTACTATAAAGGGCCGAGTTCAACCAGACATACTGAAATCCTTAGTGGCTATTCTGTTTTCCTGATACAGAACTTTGCAGTTTCAGTTCTAGGTTATATTTGAATTCCAGGGATGGTTAAGAGAAACTTGGAATAAGCAGTGATGATTTATTCAAGTGTCTATTTGAAATGTGAGTGATAAATCCACAAATTTCCTACTATTTGAGATTAAAATTATAGAGTTAGAAAGTTACTGCTCAGTGGATGCTTGTAGATAAAATCACAAAACTTACATCTGTTTATAGTAGTTTTCAAACTGTGTGTTGTATTCCAGTGGGTTATTAAATAAGATACATTTTAAAATAAAAGGAATAGAAAATATTAAATTATGTCAGAGGCAAGTGTTGCTTTATGAACTTTGCTTCATTTTTATATTTACTCATTCCTAATTACTCACTGGAAAAGACTCTGATGCTGGGAAGGATTGGGGGTGGGAGGAGAAGGGGACCACAGAGAATGAGATGGCTGGATGGCATCACCGACTCTGTGGACATGAGTTTGAGTGTACTCCGGGAGTTGGTGATGGACAGGGAGGCCTGGCGTGCTGTGATTCATGGGGTTGCGGAGAGTCGGACACGACTGAGCGACTGAACTGAACTGAATATAAAGTATATATTGAATGTGGGTAGTCAGTAAGGTTGAAAGTCACCGACTCATAACAGTGATTCTTAAAATGTAGGGCACAGAAGAATTCTGCAAGATGATTATTTAAAAATAAATCTAAAAAGAGAGAAAAAAAAGGGAAGATACTGATTTCCTATGTCTGCCCTAGAAGAGTCTTCCTAGTAGATTGGAGATGAGGCCCAGGAATATGTTTTATTAACAAACATCCCAGTTGGCTCTAATGTAGGTAGTCTATATGTCACATTTTGAAATCGGTGCTCTTGCAAAAAAAGAGGAAAGAGGTGAAGAGCCTAGAACTTTCTTCTGTGGCTATAAAAGAAAATATTCTCTATCCTGATTTTTATATTTGGGAAAAATGAAAGTGTTAAATCATTGAATAACTGTATGTACTTGATGTGTAGAAGTGTGATGTTCAGCAAGTCCTTTAGTAGCTTGAGAAATTAAGTGTAACTAATGCAACTCACTGGAAAAGACTCTGATGCTGGGAGGGATTGGGGGCGGGAGGAGACGGGGATGACAGAGAATGAGATGGATGGATGGCATCACCAACTCGATGGACATGAGATTGAGTGAACTCCGGGAGTTAGTGGTGGACAGGGAGGCCTGTGCTGTGATTCATGGGGTCGCAGAGAGTCGGACACGACTGAGCGACTGAACTGAACTGAATGCAACCAGCTATCTCAGTTTCTTCAACCAAAAGACAAACTTAAAGTACACTAATAGAGTTCTGTTTTATTGGATATGACATACCAAGCAAGAAAATGTGTTTGTTTCTAAGCTTGTTTTCGTCACCCATTACTCCATCCCATATCTCTTTCTGGGCTTCCCTGATAGCTCAGTTAGTAAAGAATCCACCTGTGATGCAGGGGACTCCAGTTTGATTCCTGGGTTGGGAAGATCCCTTGGAGAAGGGAAAGGCTACCCATTCCAGTATTCTGGCCTGGAGAATCCCATGGACTGTATAGTCCATGGTTTCACAAAGAGTGGGACACCACTGAGCGACTTTCAATTTCACTTTCATATCTCCTTCTGCAAGACAGTTGTTTCTTACCGTAGCTTCCCAGGTAGTGCTAGTGGTCAAGAATCCACCTTCCAATGCAGGAGACATCAGAAGTGTGGTTTTGATCCCTGGGTGGGGAAGACTCCCCGAAGAAGGACGTGATGGCCCACACCAGTATTCTTTCCTGGAGAATCAAATGGACAGAGGAGCTTGGTGAGCCAGAGTCCATAGGGTTGTAAAGAGTTGGGACATGACTGAAGCAACTTAGCACTGACACAACCATACCTGTAGCTGGAAAAGGGCATAATCTTAATGACCATTTTTAGACCATATCTGGACTGTTACTGGGGCTACATGTTTGGTTTTTGGCGTGTGGTTATGGGAGTGTACATGGGAAAGTGCTGGGTTTTATGCGCCATCTATCTGATAGCAATAGCTCTTCCTGGATTCCGGTGCAGCTCACATAGGGTGTGCTCCTGTCCATCTGAGTATGCTCACTGGTACATCTCAGAATCCTGATTTACCTCTCATCTTTTTCCCAAATCTCAACCAGTAGAGTGAGAGTCTGTTTATTTTTGCTGCAGTGATAATATCTTGTATAAGTAGTGTTTGATACTGCCTATAAATTTAAAAAGATGTATAGTTCTGATTGTTAATGAATAAAAATTATATCTGGTTCTGGATAAATTGTTAACTAAAAATATTCTCAGAAACTGATTCTAGTCAGTAATTTCACCCTTGCTTCTGGAGGAAGATAATAAAATAATTTCAGACATTTATGAAATGTAGACATAGATTGACACTTCAGCTTTTTCTCTTCTAAAATAATGAGATGACAAAAAGAGAACCCTTAGGAGTCCCCTGAAATCAAGGCACACTCTAATATTTTTTATTACTGTCATGCCAAATAGAGTAATGCTTCTCTTAAGAAAAAAACTACTTTTTTGGAACTGAGTGAACAAGTAATTCTTAAGTATACAAATACGTGCTGTGCTGTGCTTAGTCACTCAGTAGTATCTGACTCTTTGTGACTCCATGGACTATAGCCCACTGGCCATGAGGATTCTCCAGGCAATAATACTATAATGGGTTGCCATGCCCTCCTCCACGGGATCTTCTCAACACAGGGATCGAAATATAGGAATATGAATTATAATCCATGAGATGATACATTTGACAGAAGATTCTTAAGATTCTAGGATTATAGTCTTTAAGAAGAAAATTATACAAGGAATTCTTTTTGCTAAGTGGATTGGAGGTAAATTACAAGAAAAAAAACGAAATATTCATTTTTGGATATTTAGGAACTGTATAATATTAAAGGAAGCCAAAGTACAATTTTGTCCCAATGATATATACAGTGATGTCATTGTAAATCACTCACAATTTGACTTAGGCAAGTAATATAGGGTTCAGTTCAGTTCAGTCGCTCAGTCGTGTCCGACTCTCCGCGACCCCATGAATCACAGCACGCCAGGCCTCCCTGTCCATCACCAACTCCCGGAGTTCACTCAAACTCATGTCCACAGAGTTGGTGATGCCATCCAGCCATCTCATTCTCCGTCGTCCCCTTCTCCTCCTGCCCCCAACCTTTCCCAGCATCAGAGTCTTTTCCAGTGAGTCAACTCGTCGCATGAGGTGGCCAAAGTATTGCAGTTTCAGCTTTAGCATCAGTCCTTCCAATGAACACCCAGGATCAATCTCCCTTAGAATGGACTGGTTGGATCTCCTTGCGGTACAAGGGACTCTCAAGAGTCTTCTCCAATACACAGTTCAAAAGCATCAATTCTTCGACAATCAGCTTTCTTCACAGTCCAACTCTCACATCCATACATGACCGCGGGAAAAACCATTGCCTTGATTAGGCAGACCTTGGTTGGCAAAGTAATGTCTCTGCTTTTTAATATACTATCAAGGTTGGTCATAACTTTCCTTCCAAGGAGCAAGCGTCTTTTAATTTCATGGCTGCAATCAGCATCTGCAGTGATTTTGGAGCCCCAAAAAATAAAGTCTGACACTGTTTCCACTGTTTTTCCATCTATTTCCCATGAAGTGATGGGACCAGATGCCATGATCTTTGTTTTCTGAATGTTGAGCTTCAAGCCAACCTTTTCACTCTCCTCTTTCACTTTCATCAAGAGGCTTTTGAGTTCCTCTTCACTTTCTGCCATAAGGGTAGTGTCATCTGCATATCTGAGGTTATTGATATTTCTCCCAGCAATCTTGATTCCAGCTTGTGCTTCTTCCAGCCCAGCATTCCTCATGATGTACTCTGCATATAAGTTAAATAAGCAAGGTGACAATATAGGGTTAGGTATAATTAAAATATTCTTGTTCATTCCTTCAGTACACATTATTAATTGCTTATTAGCTAGTCACTCTACCCAATGTATTAAGAAGATGGGAAATTTTGTTGAGATATTTTTTGTAATGCTCCCAGTTTTCCTGAACATAGCATAAAAAGTCATTTAGAGTCCTAACCTTTATAGTATATTAAAAAGCAGAGACATTACTTTGCCAACCAAGGTCGGTCTAGTCAAGGCAATGGTTTTTCCCGTGGTCATGTATGGATCTGAGAGTTGGACTGTGAAGAAAGCTGATCGCCGAAGAATCGATGCTTTTGAACTGTGGTGTTGGAGAAGACTCTTGAGAGTCCCTTATACTGCAAGGAGATCCAACCAGTCCATTCTAAAGGAGATCAATCCTGGATGTTCATTGGAGGGACTGATGCTAAAGCTGAAACTGCAATACTTTGGCCACCTCATGCGACGAGTTGACTCACTGGAAAAGACTGATGCTGGGAAAGGTTGGGGGCGGGAGGAGAAGGGGACGGCTGAGAATGAGATGGCTGGATGGCATCACCGACTCTGTGGACATGAGTTTGAGTGAAGTCCGGGAGTTGGTGATGGACAGGGAGGCCTGGCGTGCTGTGATTCATGGGGTCGTGGAGAGTCAGACACGACTGAGCGACTGAACTGAAATGAACTGAGCAGTAGGAAATGTATTCATAAATTCCACACGGATTTCTCACCTTGCAAGATGGTTTTATGTTTGCATGTATATAGATGAGCATTCTTAGGTATATGTAGTATATGTATATTTCATTAAATTTGTGTTGTAAGTCAGATTTTCCTACAAGGTTTTATTTATTTATTTTTAGTTTCTTTTTCTTTTTTTATTGGAGGCTAATTATTTTACAATATTATATTGGTTGGTTTTGCCATACATTGACATGAATCTGCCCCAGGTGTACATGCTTTTTTCCCAGATGAAATTCTACTAATGTATTAAAAGTTCTAAATCAGTAATAAAGATCCTAGATTAAGATTTGAATTGTTTTAAATATTTCTACCTTAATAAAAATGTGACCAAGTCCATTTTTTTCCTAAGCATACATCAAAATAAAGGTTTGTGAAAACTACTAGTGACCATATTAATTGTTATAAAAATATTTAATGCTCCATGTTTTAAAGGCTTTATTTAAACATTTGATACACTTTGCCATGCTATATAATATTTAAGGGGTCTTTAAGTGTTCAAGAGTTTCTTGAGATGAAATAAATCAGCCATGTTTATATCCATAAAAGAAGATGTATTTTAAGCCAGATTTTTGTTTCCTTTGAAACAAATGAATAGCTTTATGGTTATTCTTCTTATAAGAATTTCCAAGATTTTTAATCCTGTTTAGACAAATATGAAAATATTGGAATTCAGACATGCTTAAGCAATATAGCTGTAGTTTTGCTTTCTGAATACACAACAGACAGTAACTACTTTTCCCAGAACAATCTGAAAAAAATGGAATTTTCCTGAGGGAAATATATGCTTATCAAAAATTAGATCTGTCTTCTTGAGCAGCCTTCAAAGTTGAAGTAAATAAAACGTGAAATTTAGCTTCCCAGCAGGCTTAAATTCAGAAATTGTTGGCCAAATGCAAATGTCCATAGCCTTCTTTGATAAGATTTGTTCATTAACATGGTCCAGTTACTCAGATTAGGTGAGAAGTATTATAAAATTCAAAGATAAATGTTTTAAAAAGTACCAGCTTAAATATTTTATTGTGCAATAGAAATGCGGATGACTTTGGTTCAGTATTTATTCATTTCACACTGTGTGAGATTAAGCAGCAGATGGAACTCTTATAAAAAAATCAATTAAGTTTAAAATCAGATTTTGTGATACTTTTATTTCTAAGATTCTAAATACATATTAAGGCAATTATTTTGTTTTTTTTTTATGTTAGAAAATATCCATATAAAATAATATAAAATCTCATGTCTTGCTGTTTTTTATAGCTGCTTATTAGCCACCTCATGCGACGAGTTGACTTACTGGAAAAGAGTCTGATGCTAGGAAAGGTTGGGGGCGGGAGGAGAAGGGGACGACAGAGAATGAGATGGCTGGATGGCATCACCAACTCTGTGGACATGAGTTTGAGTGAACTCCGGGAGTTGGTGATGGACAGGGAGGCCTGGTGCTGTGATTCATGGGGTCGCAGAGAGTCGGATACGACTGAGCGACTGAACTGAACTGAACTGATTAGAATCCTTTAATCAGAAAAACAATGTTTCAGGATACCTCTCAAATCTCATTTTAGAAATCTTTTCTCTCTTTCACTCTTTTTGTGTTACAAGCTGCTCTATTTTCCTCTCTCTTAAACTTTCCTGTTCTCTTGTCCTTCACAAGATCAGATAGATCTTAGCATAATATTAGGTAATGTTGGGCTTTAACGTGAGACCAGCTGGCAATGAATTCAAATGCTTGTACCACTTATTAGCTTTCCTTCCTGGAGCACATTTGTTTCTTTACCTCTTCAGCACTTTGCTTTCTTAACTCTTCAAGTGAAGTTAATAATAAAAACTTTTAAAAAGATGTGAAATAAATGACAAGATAATGCATATAGAACATGCTTAGCTAAGGGTTTGACTCATTGGAATCATTCAACAAATGTTAACTAAAATTAGTGAATTATAATATAGAATTTTAAAATGAGACTCATAAATTCAGTTGAAATTTCAAAGTCAAGAACAATACATAGTTACTAATTATTATCTGTACTATAGTGAGGTATGGATAAACCATCCCCTTTGCAGCTCATAGTTACATATTATTAAAAACCTATCTTTCTGGCATTAGATATGATCAATTTCAACTCTTTTAAGTGATTAAGTTTGGGGAAATTGAAAGGAATGGCATTTCAGCATATAAAAGGGATGCTTTAGTGCAGGGGACATTAAACAGACAACTCTGATGTTAATATGTGTTTGCTATAATTTTAGAACCTAAGGATGGCAAGACAATCAGTGAGTAAGTGGCCTCAGATAGGAGAGCAGAGGCAGATACGGGACTGTACTAGGAGGGAACTCTATAAACTAGTGTGTAGGGGTCAAACACATGCAGTTCCATATCCTAAACGTGGAAAGGAATTAAGGAATCCCATTAAGAAAGGAATTGTCCTGGAAAACTTTAGAAAGAGTGCTGCCTCAAATTTTTAAATGGTTTCCTAGTGGGATGATATAATCTAGCAGGTGAGGAGGAAGTTGAAAATAATTAATTGGAAGAGACACTATTTTCTTCAGAATTGGAATTTACCACCTGGAAAATTTCCTTAAAGTGATCACATAAGGTAACATTATCTTTAAGCATCTTCCAGTCCCAGAGAGCTCCAAAGCCAGATCATAACTAAACTAGTCATGAAAAACTGTACCCATTTCTACTTAATCCCTCAGCTTGACTCTGTGAGTCAGAAATAATAGCTAGTGAGTGATGGATTATGAAGAGAATCTAAATCTACACATTCTTTCAGCACTGCATGCTTCCAGGCCTTAAGCTAAATGAAATTAATGGAGAAGTGCAAACTTGTATGAATTTTGAGTTTCGGTTATTTTCTTTAACTAATGTTTAAAATGTTTGAAATATGTCACATTATGACTGAGATGACCTGGCAAATAATGTACCTGCCTGAGATATCTTTGGAGGATGGGAAAACAAAAATGAACAAGTGGGACCTAATTAAACTTAAAAGCTTTTGCACAGCAAAGGAAATTATAAAAGAGTAAAGAGACAACCCTCAGAATGGGAGAAAATAATAGCAAGTGAAACAACTGACAAAGGATTAATCTGCAAATTATACAAGCAGCTGATGCAGCTCAATACCAGAAAAATAACCCAATCAAAAACTAGGCAATAGACCTAAACAAACATTTCTCCAAAGAAGACATACAGATGGCTAATAAACACATGAAAAGATGCTTAACCTTGCTCATTATTAGAGAAATGCAAGTCAAAACTGCAGTGAGGTATCACCTTACACTGGTCAGAATGGCCAATATCAAAAAATCTACAAGCAGTAAATGCTGGAGAGGGTGTGGAGAAAAGGGAACCCTCTTGCATTGTTAGTGGAAATATAAATTGATACAGCTACTATGGAGCACAGAATGGGGAGTCCTTAAAAAACTAGAAATAATACTAACATATAACCCAGCAGTCCCACTACTGGGCATATATCCTGAGGAAACCATAATTGAAAGAGACACATATACCCTAGTATTCACTGCAGCACTATTTACAATGGAAGCAACCTAGATGTTCATTGATAGATAAATGGATAAAGAAGTTGTAGTACATATATACAATGGATTATGACGTAACCATAAAAAGGAATGCATTTGAGTCAGTTACAATGAGGTAGACAAACCTAAAGTCGTCTATATAGAGTGAAGTAAGTCAGAAAGAGAAAAACAAATATCGTATATTAATGCATATATATGGGATCTAAGGGCTTCCCTGGTGGCTTAGAGGTTAAAGCGTCTGCCTCCAATGCGGGAGACCCGGGTTCGATCCCTGGGTCGGGAAGATCCCCTGGAGAAGGAAACGGTAACCCACTCCAGTATTCTTGCCTGGAGAATCCCATGGACAGAGATGCCTGGTAGGCTACAGTCCACGGGGTCGCAAAGAGTCGGACACGACTGAGTGACGGAACGGAACGGATGGGATCTAAAAAGGTGGTACTGATAAACCTATTTGCAGGACAGCAGTGGAGATGCAGACACAGAGAACAGACTTGTGGACACAGTGGGTGAAGAAGAGGGAGGGACAAATTCAAAGAGTAATATTGAAACATGTATATTAACATATATAAAATAGATAGCCAGTGGGAATTTGCTATGTGATGCAGGGAGGTCAAACCTGGTGCTTTCCGACAACCTAGAGGGGTGGGATGGACTGAGACGTGGGAGGGAGGTTCAAGAGGGAGGAGACATAGGTATATCTATGGCTGATTCATGTTGATATATGGCAGAAGCTGACACAATGTTGTAAGCAATTATCCTCCAATTAAAAATAAATCAAAAATAGTTCACAGACATTTCTTTTGAAGGAGAGTGACAAAAATTTTAAATTAAATTAAAGATACATAAAATTAATAAAATGAATAAATACATAAAATATAAATAAAATGAAAGTCTAATTATTTCAATTAAAAAATAATTATTTAATATAATCAAATACTTCCTTAACTACTATGTGACATAATAACCGGAGTGACCTAGTAACAGGAGATGTATACCTTGCTGCCTCTAGAAGAATGGATGTTGGTTATGGAAATGAAATTTTATGATACTGTGTAAAATCCATGGTTAGAGACATGGATGCTGATCTAATGGTAGCACTCACTACCTGAGTGATCTTTCATAAATCTTCCAATTTTTCTGGGTCCCATATTCCTCATCTGTAATATGAAGTTATCTATAAATAATATAAACTTATATATGGTAAGTATTCAATGAGAAGCAAAAATTAGCTAGACTACTAAGCATATTTAAGGGAGGGAGAGTTCACTGTGGTTTTGATCAGTTGGGAGAATTTTTTATGCCACCACTACCATCATTTCTCATCTGAACTCTTTGATAGTCTTCTGATAAGTCATGACGCTAGGTCCTAGAAAAAGGTTGATGAACAGGGTGACTAAGGTCCCTAAACAGAAAACTTAGTCCCCTCTGGTAGATAAATGATTGAATAGTTGCAGTAAAGTCATGCTTCTTTGCTATGGGACATGCATTAGTCTAAGGAGATTCATATGTGAAACATTCCTACCATTGGATTAAAAATACCAGAAGAGGCTTCCAACAAGAGCTGTCATGTAAACTGAGACTATGGGAAGGTAGTTACCGAGATGAGAGGAAATTAGTTTGTGAGAAGCTCCAAAGAGTTTGATATTTTAGAGGGCATGAAATAAATTCAAGAATGCCTGGAGCCCTAAGTTTAAGGGATGTAGTGCTGAAAATAAAGTCTTGAGACATGAATGATGCTATTGGGACACAGATGTTTGATGGTGATGTCTTGAGAGTTGCTGAGAATTTTTATTGAGATAGCTAATCGTTGCTAGTCCAAAAACTTACTGATAAAACTACAATTATTTGATTTGGTTATAATGGTGATTTAAACATTATCTTATTGTTTTAATATAAACTGCTGGGTGTTCTTATGAATATGTAATGCATAGGACACACTGGGAAAAAAGTAAGTAGTAGTCTAGAATAAAAGATTCTTGCTCACTGGAGGCACTAGAACACTGACTATGCTTATTTTTATCTCAATTCTCAATTGGGATTTTCTCAGCTCTCAAATTAATCACTAAGAATATACATTTCTTTGTTTTCTTGTTTAGGAATCTTAAAAGACATCAAAATTATTAATTGATATTAAAAACAGTTTTGGAATAAAAGCAACATGTAATAAAGTTGCTTTTTTTTTTTTTTTTTTTACCCACTGTTCTCATAACCCATGCACCTTCATTAGTGGGGTTGAGAACTGAGTCATGCTTTCAGGTTGATTCAGTCATATGAAAGGAAGAATTTTTGTTGAATTTAGATAATGCTAGTGTAAATACCATCTTCAGGAGGAGTAAGTAAAGAAAGCCTTAGTGAGCAAGTATACATTTGTTTTGTTTTTAAATTGACCAGTTGCTTAACTTAGTTTCATCATTATTGATGATATTATGATAGGAACAATTCATTATAATATGTAACATTCTGGAGTTGGCCTAAAGCAGCTGGAGTATTAATCTTCTAGCAAAAAACAGAAATTTCATTCCTTAGCAACATGAGTCTAATACTGTATCAAGAAAATGTTTATTGAAGTTTAGGCTTCTGAACAGGGTGAATTAAAATTCTCTCCTTAAGTCACCCAGTTTCACAAGTTTGGGTCAATTTCCTAAAAGTTCTCGACTATCCTATTTTTAAAGATTTGATGAAGTTTAGAGTTTAAATTTATTTGTTCATCTCAACTTATACTTCCTAATGCAAACGATTTGCTATCCATCAGCCTTTTTCCCTCTGATCTTTATTGACTTGAGTGTCTCAAGAAGTTCTTGGGTTTGCTAAGTACTAAATAGAGGGTTGACAAAGGTGAGGAGGAGGCTAATGACTGTGTCTTCAGTGTATCTCATATCAGTAGCTTCCTTTCCTAGGATTGGGGCTTTAGAGAGAACTGTTATTTACTAGGTGTGTTGTGGAATCCTTTAGTTAAAACTCTTTTAATATGCCATACATTTTTCTGTTAGCAAAATGAGTAGGATATCATTGCCCTTATAATACAAGGTATGTGAGACAGTTACCACTGACCTCATGGTCAAAGTAACGTACATATTGCTGATTATTGTCAATTTCGCTCCCCTGCATGGAAAAGAGAGGACTTTTTCCCCAGTAACTGTATGAAATCTTGATTATATAGGGGTTTCCAGACTTACCTCAATTCACAGTTTGCTCCTATAAGGCACAAAGGCACATGATCAAAAACTATAACTATGTAGCAGAGCAATAATAAGCATGAAGAATTGTTAATATTTTCCTTATTTTCTGAGGTTTCAGTATATATAAGTGCCTAATAAAGTAACTTTGCTGAAAGTTTGAAAATTTATGCAAACCCAACCAAAGAGGGCTCAATAAAAGGTATCATTCTGGTATCACAATAAAAGGTATCACTTCAAGATGAAAGTGGCCAATTAGTAGGGTCCCTGCATTTAACTTCAGAGATGTTGTTACCACCTCTGTGTGTTCCTTTCCTTAACTGTTCTCCAGCTTCCATGGCCATAATACATCGACTGTTCCCTTTGTCAAAAGCATCAGTGGATGTATTTCGAGTAGATGGTTCTCCCTGTTCATAGGTATATATTTTTCTTATATTTAAGTGTATTCTTTCAGACTGTGTACATATGTGTGTGTATGTGTATATATATATGTGTGTGTGTGTACATATGTTTGTGTGTATATATGCAGATATATATATATATATATATATATATATGTTTCAAATCTGAAAAAAATATGCCTGACTGCTTCAAATATACTTTAGATTGTATACATAAATAATACATATTTTATATTCATATGAAATCTCCCCTACCAGGTTTCCATTGAAATTTCTTTTGCTTCAGTAATGATTTCATTTCAGTATTGTTTTTTTCTTCCCCACTTGATCAGGATTTCAGGATTATTATTGTGGCTTTTCCAATGTTTTGACTCTGCTCTAGTAATTTCTTTTGACATAATTTGATTTAAAAAATGCAAAGTTCTTTTATTATGTATTGCTTTTGAAACACTGGGTTTATAGTCACAGACCTTAATTACTCCCTCCTCAATATACTCTTCTCAGTACTTTGCAGATAATGAAAGTTTACTATATTTTTTGTGTGTTTTGAACTATTTTTATTGACATTTTGAGCCTTTAATAACTGCAGTTACAATATTTAGCTACTCTAAATTCCTCATCTGTTCATTTTCATTTTGTTCTATTCAGTTACTCTCTTTTTTTGAAAGTAACCTTGAGGAAAACTGTGAAGATTAAAATACACAGTTCTATCCTTCAAGGAATTCAGAGTCTATGGAAGAACAGTTATACAAAGAAATACATACTGTGTGGTAGAATAAAGTAAGATAATTACTGTAAATGAAGTATGTGAAAATTTCAATAGGATATGGGAATAAGAGCATCTTCATCTTATGGGGGTAAATTATGGAAGAAATAACATTTAGGTTAAGCTGTAAGTGATGACTAGGAATCATCTCGTGGGACCAAAAGAACAGGAGTATTCCAAGCAGGAAGTTCAGTTCAGTTCATTTTAGTTGCTCAGTCGTTTCTGACTCTTTGTGACCCAATGGACTGCAACACGCCAGGCTTCCCTGTCCATCACCTACTCCCGGAGATTGTGCAAACTCATGTCCATTGAGTCAGTGATGAAACCAACCATCTCATCCTCTGTTGTCCCCTTCTCCTTCCTTCAATCTTTCCCAGCATCATGGTCTTTTCAAATGAGTCAGTTCTTTGCATCAAGTGGCCAAAGTGTTGGAGTCTCAGCTAGAGAATCAGTCCTTCCAATGAATATCCAGGACTGATTTTCTTTAGGATTGACTTGTTTGATCTCCTTGTAGTCCAGGGGACTCTCAAGAGTCTTCTCCAACACCACAGTTCAGAACCATCAATTCTTCAGCACTCAACTTTCTTTATAGTCCAACTCTCACATCCATACATGACTACAGGAAAAACCATAGCTTTGACTAGAGGAATTTGTTGACATTAACAATGTAAAAAGTAATGTCTCTGCTTTTTAATATGCTGTCTAGGTTGGTCATAACTTTTCTTCCAAGGAGCAAGCATCTTTTAATTTCATGTCTAAAGTCACCATCTGCAGTAATTTTGATTTTAGAGACCAAGAAAATAAAGTCTCTCACTGTTCCATTGTTTCCCCATCTATTTGCCATGGAGTGATGGGACTGGAAGGACTGATGCTAAAGCTGAAACTCCAATACTTTGGCCACCTCATGCGAAGAGTTGACTCAATGGAAAAGAGTCTGATGCTGGGAGGGATTGGGGGTAAGAAGAGAAGGGGATGACAGAGAATGAGATGGCTGGATGGCATCACCGACTCGATGGACATGTTTGAGTGAACTCCGGGAGTTCTTGATGGACAGGGGGGCCTGGCGTGCTGTGATTCATGGGGTCGCAAAGAGTTGGACATGACTGAGCGACTGAACTGAACTGAAAGTTAATGTACTGGAGCTGCAACTTGTAGAGAATAGCATTAAAAGATATACATTCAGTTCAGCCACCTCATTCTCTGTCGTCCCCTTCTCCTCCTGCCCCCAATCCCTCCCAGAGTCAGAGTCTTTTCTAGTCAGTCAACTCTTCGCGTGAGGTGGCCAAAATATTGGAGTTTCAACTTTAGCATCAGTCCTTCCAGTCTGAACTGAACTGAACTGATGGGACTGGAAGCCATAATCTTTGTTTTTTGAATATTGGGTTTTAAGCCATCTTTTTCACTCTCCTCTTTTACTTTCATCAAGAAGCTCTTTAGTTTTTCTTTGCTTTCTGCCATAAGGGTGGTATCATCTGCATATCTGAAATTATTGATATTTCTCCTGACAATCTTGATTCCAGCCTGTGCTTCATTCAGCCCAGCTTTTTGCATGATGTACTCTGCATATAAGTTAAATAAGTAGAGTGACAATATACAACCTTGGTGTACTCCTTTCCCAATTTGGAACCAGTCTGTTTTTCCATATTCACTTCTAATTGTTGATTCTTGACCTGCATATACAGATTTCTCAGGAGGCAGATAAGGTGGTCTGGTATTCCAACCTCTTGAAGAATTTTCCACAGTTTGTAATGATCCACACAGTCAAAAACTTTGGTGTAGTCAATGAAGCAGAAGTGGATGTTTTTCTGGAACTCTCTTGCTTTTTCTATGACCCAACAGATGTTGGTGATTTGATCTCTGGTTTCTCTGACTTTTCTAAATCCAACCTGAACATCTGAAAGTTCATGGTTCACATACTGTTGAAGGCTGGCTTAAAGAATTTTGAGCATTACCTTGCTAGCATTGTGAGATGAGTGCAATTGTGCAATAATTTGAACACTATTTGACATTGCCTTTCTTTGGGATTGAAGTGAAAACAGACCTTTTTCAGTCCTGTGGCTACTGCTGTGTTTCCTAAATTTGCTGGCATATTGAGTGCAGCACTTTCACAGCATCATCTTTCAGGATTTGAAATAGCTCAACTGGCATTCCATCACCTCTACTAGCTTTGTTTGTAGTGATGCTTCCTAAGGCCCACTTGACTTCACATTCCAGGATGTCTGGCTCTAGGTGAGTGATGACACCATCGTGGTTATCTGGGTCATGAAGATCTTTTTTGTATAGTTCTTCTGTGTATTCTTGCCAGCTCTTCTTAATATATTCTGCTTCTATTAGGTCCATACCTTTTTTGCCCTTTATCGAGCCCATCTTTGCTTGAAATGTTCCCATGGTATCTCTAATTTTCTTGAAGAGATCACTAGTCTTTCCCATTCTATTATTTTCCTCTATTTCTTTGCATTGATCACTGAGGAAGGCTTTCTTAACTCTCCTTGCTATTATTTGGAACTCTGCATTCAAATGGGCATATCTTTCCTTTCTCATTTTCCTTAGCTTCTCTTCTTTTCTCAGCTATTTGTAAGCAAGAAGGAAAAATATGAAATCTGGAGAGATGAGAGGGTAAGGTAAGTTTAAGAATTACCAGTATATCAAAGTAATGTAGGGTGAAGCTGCATTAACTGCAGAGGGACAAGAAGTAGGACAGGAACATGGGTAAGGGCCAGAAAGTGTCAAAGTATATGTAGCTTGTAAGGTAATAGTTTTCATTCCACGTTGTCTTGAAAAATTTACCTTAGAATGTGAGTATATATTTAGTGGGAAAAAGGTTCTAGTGCCAAAAAAATGAGGAAAGCACTGCGTTCAAACTAGTTAATCATTATTTAATGTCTTTTCTGATCATTGTGACATAATTTGCATCATGAATCTTAAAAAATATAGAGAATAGTTCGACTCTGTATAATCATACTTTCTTTTCCAGAGGCTTTCCATGAGCCTGAAATTCAAATTAGATTCATAGCATTTAGTATAATGCGTACTTACATATTTGTCTTGTAGTTTCTGTTTATTTTCTCTCTTTCGCATTAGATTATAATCACCTTTAAGGCAGGGGTTATGTTTATTTTGATTTGCCTTTATACTCAGAGTCTGTTAGAATGGTCAGTATGAAGAAATGAGTACACATTTGAACAAAATATTTTCATAAAAATTTTAAGTGATAAGGAGAACCGCTAAGGAATTTTGAACAGAGAATGGAAAAATCAGATTTTATATTTAGGCAGATCACTCATGCTGCAGTGTGGAAGTTAAATGAAAAGAACAAGACCAAGGAACTCTATCGAGTTGAGAGAGAAAAGAGGTTGGGAATAGAACACTGATAGATTTGATTATTATCTAAAAAATTCTGTATTAGTTTTCTATTGCTCTTGTAACAATTGCCATAGATATAATGGCTTAAAGCACACAAATTTATCCTTAAAGTTTTGTAGATACAGGTTAGAAATCTGACATGGGTTAAAATCAAGGTGTTAGTAGGACTGTGTCCCTTGGAGGATTTAGGGGAGAAGCTATTTCTTTGTCCTTTTCAGCTTCTGAAGTCTTTTCACATTCCTTGACTCATGGCTGCCTTCCTCCATCTTAAGGCCAGCAATGTTGCATCTCTCCATTCCTTTCTTCCTAGTCACATCTTTCTTTGACTCTCTTCTGCTTTAAAGTACCCTTGTTACTCCAGTGGGTTCCTCAGATAATCTGAGATAGGATAGTCCCCTATTTTAAGATCAGATGACTAGAAACCTTATCTGAGAAGGCCTTACAAATAGCAGAGATAAGAAGAGCAGCTAAAGGCAAGGAGAAAAGAAAAGATATACCCATCTCAATGCAGAGTTCCAAATAATAGCACAGAGATATAAGAAAGCCTTCTTCAGTGATCAATGGAAAGAAATAGAGGAAAGCGATAGAATGGGAAAGACTAGAGATCTCTTCAAGAAAATTAGAAATAGCAAGGGAAGATTTCATGCAGATGGGCACAGTAAAGGACAGAAATGGTATGGACCTAACAGAAGCAGAAGATATTAAGAAGCGCTGGCAAGAATACACAGAAGTAAACAAACAAACAAAAAAATCTTCATGACCCAGATAACCATGATGGTGTCATCACTCACCTAGAACCAGACATCCTAGAATGTGAAGTCAAGTGGGCCTTAGGAAGCATCACTACTAACAAAGCTAGTGGAGGTGATGGAATTCCAGTTGAGCTATTTCAAATCCTAAAAGATGATGCTGTGAAAGTGCTGCACTCAATATGCCGGCAAATTTGGAAACCTCAGCAGTAGCCACAAGACTGAAAAAGTCAGTTTTCATTCCAATCTCGAAGAAATGCAATTCCATAGAATGTTCAAACTACTGCACAGTTGCACTCATCTCACATGCTAGCAAGGTAATGCTCAAAATTCTCCATGCCTGGCTTCAGTGGTACATGAACCATGAAATCCAGATGTTCAAACTGGATTTAGAAAAGGCAGAGGAACCAGAGATCAAATTGCTGTCATCTGTTGGGTCATAGAAAAAGCAAGAGAGCTCCAGAAAAATATCTACTTCTGCTTTGTTGAATTCACCAAATTCTTTGTGTGGTTCACAACCAACTGTGGAAAGTTCTTTAAGAGATGGGATCACCATAGTACCTTACCTGTCTCCTGAGAAACCTTTGTGGAGATCAAGAAACAACAGAACTGTACATTGAATAACAGACTGCCTCTAAATTGGGAAGAGAGTATATCAAGTCTGTATATTGTCACTCTGTTTATTTAACTTATATGCAGAGTACATCATGCCAAATGATGGGCTAGATTAAGCTCAAGCTGGGATCAAGATAGTTGGAAGAAATATCAATAATCTCAGATATTCAGATGACACCACTCTTATGAAAGAAAGCAAAGAGGAATTAGAGTCTCTTGATGAAAGAGGAGAGTGAAAAACCTGGCTTAAAACTCAACATTCAAAAACAAAGATCATATCATCTGGTTTCATGACTTCATGCCAAGAAGATGGGGGAAACAATGGAAACACTGAGAGACTTTAGTTTCTTGGGCTCCGAAATCACTGCAGACAGCGACTACAGCCATGAAATTAAATGACACTTGCTTCTTGGCAGAAAAGCTATGACCAACCTAGACAGCATATTAAAAAGCAGAGACATTATTTTGCTAACAAAGGTCTGTCTTGTCAAAGTTATGGTTTTTCCAGTTTTCATGTATGCATGTGAGAGTTGGACCGTAAAGAAGGTTGAATGCTGAAGAACTGAAGGTTTTGAACTGTGGTGTTGGAGAAGACTCTTGAGCATCCTTTGGACTGCAAGGAAATGAAACCAGTCAATCCTAAAGAAAATCTGTCCTGAATATTCATTGAAAGGACTGATGCTGAAGATGAAACTCCAACTTTGGCCACCTGATGCAAAGAACTGACTCATTGGAAATGACCCTGGTTCTGGGCAAGATTGAAGGCAGGAGGAGAAGGGGACAACAGAGAATGAGATGGTTGGATGGCATACCAACTCCACGGACATGAGTTTGAGCAAGCTCTGGGAGTTGCTGATGGACAGGGAAGCCTAGTGTGTTGCAGTCCATGGGGTTGCAAAGTGTTGGCCACAATTGAACGACTAAACTGAATTGAACTATGGGAACTGTATATGCCTTGTACATAGTGTTCAAAGTTCCAAAGTTGTTGTTTATGAAAAACGAAGTAGAAAACTTTTTGTTTGTTTGTTTTTCAACACCATTCAAGAGCTTTATAATGGGTAGATAATTTTTTTAAATTTTCTATATTGAAATAAATGTATTAAAAAAAGTAATACAAGGTTATTCTTTTCTGATAATTAAGTACTTTCCAAGGAATCTTTGATGTATAATTTGGTCTCTTGATATATTTACCTGCAGAGACGGAGATTCCCTGAGGACACAAATCATTAGTGAATAAATAGTCCATCTCATTTATAAATTAGTCTCCTATATGCCTGATTAGCAGGATTTAGTTTTCTAAACTATGATCACTCAGAATAATAAAAATTGAGCTTCTCAGCCATGAATGCTGAAGATGGTCCTTGGTTTCTGATGAATTCACTAAGAGTTTCTTAACATTTTACATTTCTTACCATAGTTTGTGTCTTGAGTAAACAATAAATGGAAACTGATAGATGTTTTATGAAAGCATGCTTTCTTTTGCTTAATTATTCTTGGGAAACCTATGTTGAATAAAGTATTCTCCATTTGCCTAAATGTTAAAATTTCATTATCATTTCTATTGCATTTACTTTACTGCACAGGTTCCTGTTGATAAACACTATAACAATGGCACTTAATGATTTGCCTCCCGACAGGGTAATGATTATAATGCCAGTTTTTTTTTTTTCTTTTATTTTTTCTGCTAACAATAAAGCTTCCATCTGTCATTCTTTTCTATATACTGAAGCCATGCTGCTCTTGGCATGGGTTACATTTGTAAATGTTTCATTTATGAACCATTCCTCACCCTGACTCCTCTGCAGTACAGAAATATGCCACAGAAGATCAGTTGTCTTGCAGTTCATTCATGAGCCTCTATATCTGGCATCGCATTTGTCTGTCATTTCCTCAATAGTTTCTAGCAGGAAGTTGTCCTACATAATTCTTATAACTTTATTCATCAAATAATTATGCTAAATAGCTGTTTAATTTGTAAATATATGACAACTGGTTTTCTTAATATTTTGTCTTTACCTTTTTACTGTCCATTTCTCTTGTTATAGACTAATCTGTTCCACAGGTAATGTTACTTAAGAAAATCCTCAGTACAGTTTAATTTATGATTCAGAAGATAATACACATTCTTTAGGCAGTCTAGGAATGTTGAAATTATGATAAAAGAGTTAAAATTGCATTTTTATTCAAATTATTCTTTTGTAGTATATCCCCAGAATGTATGTCATTATATGAACAGATTTTCAAGTTTCATGACCTGACAACCATGTTTTGTAAGCAACTGACTGTGAAATGCTATTGTTCATAAACAATTTAGCTGATTTAGACAGGAGGCTTCAACATTCACAATTTAGTTGTACCATTTTTAGAGACAAAAAAAGCTCAAGTAATATTTTTGGGATCAGCAGGAGACAGGGTTGGGGAAACCTAAGAAAAAAATCATTGTCTTATGTCCCTTTTGAACACTTTTTGAGTACATCAACTAATAAATTAAATTCAAAGGGCAAAGGAGAGACAATCATCACCCATGAAACAATGAGCCAACTTTTGCTTTACTTTGTCTTTTTTTACATTCCATCCTAGTAGAGTAGCTAACAAGATTAGAGTGTGTTGAGAGTCAGATTTTAAGGCTTAGAAAATTACTTGCTTGATTTAAGGCAGAGTAATTCCCAGCAGTTGGTAGAGTAAGAATTTTTACTTACCTAAGTTTACAAAAGTACACAATAGTAGAGCCAGGTATAGAACCCAGGAAGTAGAAGATATATTCTAAAAAGAGAGTAATATCTTTGGAAGTGATAGAAACTTGGGTTTTAGGAATTCTCTTTCAGAATATTTCTTTGAGGAACTCCTTATGTAGTGTGATTTTAGATATACCATGAAGAAAAACCCGTTACTCTCACCAAATGGTGCTGTAATCAGTTCAAATTTAAACTGAATAAATAAATAAGTAGGTGGAAGGGATAAGGGGAATTGAGTATTCGTAAGCACATCTATAAGGTCTTCCTTCTAGCTCCAATGGTAAAGAATCTGCCTGCAATGCAGGAGACCAGGGTCCGATCCTTGGGTCGAGCAGTTCCTCTGGAGAAGAGAACGGCAATCCGCTCCAGTATTCTTGCCTGGAGAATCTCATGGATAGAGAAGCCTGGTGGGCTATAGTCCATGGGGTCGCAAAGAGTCGGACACAACTGAGCACCTAACACAAGCATATCTATGTGCTGTTTTAGTTAAGGTGTTTTCTTACCATGATAAATGCTTTCAGTGGGGCAGCAGACAGAGGAGGATGATTTGAACACTGTAATGTCAGAGATGGATATAGAGGCAAGGGTTTGGATTCAGAGTGTAGCCTGAGGGCACTCTGTGATGAAAACGTAGGGGCCAGGTAGAGCAGAGCAGGGACTCCAAAAAGTACAGAAAACATCTTCTCACAATCCATTCTGTGCTCCATACAAACACCTACTCATTTTGTCCTTTAACCACATCTGAGAGATATCATATACGATAACCTTTGACCTTCCCCAATATAAACTGAAGTTTAGTAGCCGTTAAATTCCCTGCAGTGCCTGCCTTCCCACTAATCCTGCACTGCTTTTTCAGTATTTAATTAAGAGTATTTTTACCCAGGATAGGAGTTTCTTGCCCACACTCATTTGTTTGTTCATTCATTCACTTATTTTGTTCAACAAATGTATACACATACATACACAGACCCTTCATTTTAGGAGCTTATATTATGTGGGCAGAACTAACTTGTAAATTAATATATCTTTAGTGAAAGTCAATCAGTCGTGTTCGATTCTTTGCAACCCTATGGACTATACAGTCCGTGGAATTCTCCAGGCCAGAATATTGGAGTGGGTAGCCATTCCTTTCTCCAGGGGATCTTCCCGACCCAGAAATCGAACCAGAGTCTCCTGCATTGCAGGCAGATCCTTTTCCAGCAGAGCAAACAGGGAAGCCTTCTTTATTTGGCTATAATTTTGTTGGACAAAGATGAGAATGCTGTCCTTTTAAAGTTTATATTTGAAAATTTGACAATACAATTATTGTTTTTACCTGGTACTTTTTTTTTTATTTCTGATGATTAAAACTTAGATTAGAAAATGTTTACTTCTGATGTTTAACTTTTAAAATCTCCCACTCTAAGTAAAACACTGTGTTTCTTCAAACAAATTTAGCAGATATTTCCTGTATTCGGTACTACTTTGGAGAAAAGTACCTTTCGGGTTGAAAATTATTATTTCTCTTCCTGTTGTGTATTGGGATTGTCTGTTCATTCCTTGGCACTTCTTTAGAAACTGAGATAAGTGATCCAATTACTGACAGTTTTGATGGTGATGTTGATGTACTATTTGGCATCTGCCCTTTTAGAAAAGCAATTTAATTCTGTACATTCTAGTAAATAGTTTCAGCCTTTCCTCTTTTGCACCTTCTGAATAAGGGCATTTTAATCTGTTTTACCATTTACATGTTTGAATAAACTATGGCATGCGAGTTGACACAAAAATCTAACAGCTAGAGTGAAAAAATAACAACAAATACTCCTTTAGGGTAGACATGGTATCTTATAAACTTTCTATACCCTCCATTTGTTAATATAGAGTGTAAATACTGCAGAAACTCAATTAATGTTTGTGGAAATAATATGAAAATATCTTCATATAAAATCAAGTAAAATATTTTGACTATCATGTCCTAAAGAAGGAAGCAAAAACTTTCTATCATGTCTATGTAAGTATAATAGAAGAAAAAAACAATCTAGAAAAATTTTTTTTCTTTACATTTTCAAGGGAAAAAGAAAAGATTCTTTTTCACTCGTAAGTTTTTCTTATAGTCCAGTAAAAGTCATTTTTTCCTTCTCAATGCAGAGCAACTTTGGTTTTAAGGCAAGGTTTCAATAGGTTTTCTTAGACTTTTCTTCCATTATATAGAAATGGTTTTGCATTGAGATGTACAATACATTGTAGATAAGACTTCCAAATAAG
This sequence comes from Moschus berezovskii, assembly GCF_049115385.1. Lineage (NCBI taxonomy): Eukaryota > Metazoa > Chordata > Mammalia > Artiodactyla > Moschidae > Moschus > Moschus berezovskii. The sequence continues at coordinate 61,187,645 of NC_142460.1, forward strand.
TAGTCATAATCTCTTTTACCAGAGCTATAAAAACAAAGGTTTAAGCTCCTTTCAGACCTTGACTTTAATTTAAAAAAAAAAAAAAGAAAATGTTCAAAGCCATGGAAAACAAGTGAGAAGTGTGAGAAAGGAATGAACTAGAAGTACAAGAAGCCTCTCTGATGCTATGTAAGTGATGGGGAGAAAGTGCAGTGGTTTGAACTAAGTGGAGTTTTTGAGTGAGTTTATGTTGTGAGTTTCTGTGAGAGATGAAAAAAATCATGTTTATGAAATATAAGATTAGAAAATGTAGGACTAAACCAAGTAGTCTCTTCTACCTATTAAGACTTTGAAGCCGATGAAAATAATACTTCTACTAAGTGAAGTTTTCCATACTTAGTTTCTTTATAGGTCAGAGAGTTGAAGATGTCAAAATGAAAGTATTATGTATTGCTGTTAATTTGTAACATACAAAATTTCCTTTTATTTTTTCTTTAAGCCGGTAGATAATTGAACAATTTATGGGGAAAGCATGACTTGAGGTGACTCATTGATAAGTCTTAAAGAGCTTGTTCAGGAGCCCAGAGGGAACAGACCAATATCTCTCAGTGACCTTGTGATGGATTTAGATCCACCCCTGATTATCCTTCGGTCTCTGTGGTAAGCCCTCCTGTCTAATGGCAGACTTTAGAGATGATTATGGGACTGAAGCATGTAAGTCTATATCAAGCAGGATAACCGTAGAAGGTTTCTTTTGAGTAAACTAGGAGGGTTTAATGGCAAGCCACTCCAGTACTCTTGCTTAGAAAATCCCATGGATGGAGGAGCCTGGTAGGCTGCAGTCCGTGGGGTCGCTACGGGTCGGACACGACTGAGCGACTTCACTTTCACTTTTCACTTTCACACATTGGAGAAGGAAATGGCAACCCACTCCAGTGTTCTTGCCTGGAGAATCCCAGGGACAGGGGAGCCTGATGGGCTTCCGTCTATGGGGGTCACACAGAGTCGGACACGACTGAAGTGACTTAGCAGTAGCAGCAGCAGGAGAGTTTGGAAGTGAGTATGGACATTACTTGTTATGTTTTTAATCAACTTTTTACCATTCATTATTTGTATAAGTTTTTCAGTGACAGTTATTACTCATTGGTATAACTTGCCTTCTAAAAGGCAAACTAGCTTGAATTCGCACCCCACGCCCAACCCCGCTTTTCTGCATTTAAGGTGACAGTTAAGGAAAGTAGTTTCTGGTTATTATAGTTTAGTTTTCCATCAGAACTAAAAAACAGTGATTTGTTTTCAAGAAGGGACAGAGACAAACGTTTGAAAAGGGGGGAAAAAAAAGATTATTTTCTATTAGAATAGAAAGCTGAAGGTTGTGAGTTCACTTTGTTCTAGACTGATTTTATTCTCTAATCTTGAGAATGCTATTTAAAGTCTCTGTGGTCATATTACCTTATCTTTCAAGTTCGATTTCTAAACCCTTACCTAGGGTAGACAAAATAACCATGAACAGCACCTGTATTAAAAACAAACAAGCAGCAAGAAAAATAGTAAAGCTGTGACAAAACAAAATGCTGTAAGTATAATTAATGAACAAGTATTGATCTCAGTTTCTAGATAAAAGTGCTTTGTTATTAATATGCTTAAGAAGGAATGAGTCTCCTTGGAAAATGTCAATATTCAGAGGAACATACTAAGGGGTAAACATAATCTATGTTTACTTAAAGCAATCTGTGTTTTATTTATTTTTAGAAATTAAATATTGATTCTGACTTTCTGTGAGGGTAAAAACCCATAGTATCTGAAAGTTAAAACTGATTTTTGCTGATCAAACACATGTATTTATGTCAAAACATTAGTTAATATGGTAACCTAAATGTCATTTTAAAATTGGATTTAAGCAGGTTGATGTTGAAGTAGAGTACTGCTGTTTGTAGATAGGTGGACATTAATAGATATAGATACCTATGTGCTTATGTATCTGTGCCTATAATTCAAATTATTCTGTGATTGTTTTATATCTGGTCATGATGTCAGAAGTGTTCCCTTATTTTACCTATGTTATGGGAGGTATCGGAAACGACTGAGCGACTGAACTGAAGTGTGTTACAGTCAATGAAACATGAAACTAACTAAAATCTCTACTAACTTGTTACTAAGTGACTTTATCTTTCTGGGTCTTTGTAAGAAGTCTGTTGGAGAAAATTCTAAACCAGTGTTTAGTGCTGTCTGAATGTTTAAAAATATTGATAAATCTTTGGACTCTATTCACATGCCATTAACCTGAATTTTTATAGCAAAACTACCTAAAAGAATAACTACTTTCTTAGTGGGTTGATTGATCTCTTATTGTTTAATTTTTCAAAATGCTGTATTAAATAAAATCTCTTCATTTTTTATTGTGAAGTTGGAATGAAGATGATCTTCTATTGTATACTGTAAACCTATATGCTAATTGTTTTTTAAAAATAGCTTTTTATTTTTATTTATTTTTTAAATTTATTTATTTTAATTGGAGGCTAATTACTTTACCTTATTGTATTGATTTTGCCATACATTGACATGAATCTGCCCCGGGTGGACACGTGTTCCCCATCTTGAACCCCCCTCCCACCTCCCTCCCCATCCCATCCCTCTGGGTCATCCCCGTGCACCAGCCCCAAGTATCCTGTATCATGCATCGAACCTGGACTGGTGATTCATTTCATATATGATAATATACATGTTTCAATGCCATTCTCCCAAATCATCCCACCCTCGACCTCTCCCACAGAGTCCAAAAGACTGTTCTATACATCTGTGTCTCTTTTAAAATTAACTAATTTATTTTAATTGGAGGCTAATTACAATATTGTAGTGATTTTTGCCATACATTGACATGAATCTGCCCCGGGTGTACGTGTGTTCCCCATCCTGAACCCCCCTCCCACCTCTCTCCCCATCCCATTCCTCAAGGTCATCCCAGTGCACCAGCCCTGAGCACCCTGTCTCATGCATCGAACCTGGACTGGTGGTGATCTGTTTCACATATGATAATATACATGTTTCAATTCTATTCTCTCAAGTCATCCCACCCTCGACTTTTCCCACAGAGTCCAAAAGACTGTTCTTTAAGTAGTGTCTCTTTTGCTGTCTCGCATATAGGGTCATCCTTACCATTTTTCTAAATGTTTTTAAATTAATATATCTTAAATTTACTGAAAGGAATATAAAGACTCAATAAGTTATTCAAAGGAAAGAAATTAACATTGAGCTGCTTAATGATGGGTACTCACTACTCTCACATTTAATCCAGTGCTATCAACCTTGTCTGTGTCATTTGATATCTTCTTTTAACTACAGTAACGTTTTCTTATAACTTCCAAAGCATGAGTAAAGGGAGCACTAATAAATTAAGAGATATTTTCAGAGAAAGATATGCCAGAGATTTATTTCTGAAAGTTGATAGGGAAATTGTGCATAGTTTAACCTATTCTATGCATTATGTTGCTTAGTAAATGAAATAAACATTTTAAAACTTTAGTTTGATACCATCAACCTACTACTTTTATGTATTGTTAGTTTATCCAATTTCTCATTTATTATGATATGAATAAGTACTTATATTTTCATGTGTAACCCCTAAACAAATCACTGGTGTTAATCTTACCATATTGAAAATCTTGCTAATAAATTAAAAATAATAGAGTATTGAGTTTTACTGAATTTAATATTGAGATGGTGTTCTTTTCCTTCCTCAGTTTACAGTATTTTTGCACTCTAGTAAGGACTAGATAACTTTTATTTAAAGCCAGTAGGAGGAGCTCTCACCTTGCTGGGTCCAATGTAATTAGTATGCCTGAAAAATCTGAGTTTGTGGGGTTTTTGTCTATGAAGCAACTGATAAAATTTAAACATATGTCACATGTAATGGTGTTAAAAATAAAAATAAATCCTTAGTTTTTATTTTGATATTAATGCATCCTTCACCTGTCAGGAATGCAAATTTGAAATTTTGCTCTTCTTATGAATTTTTAGAAGGTATGATTGCAGTTTAATGAGGAAGATAAAGCAGTTATGTAAATATTGTTTCATGAACCTACTAATAAACAAAAAAGGTGCTCTTAAGGATCTTCACTGTTGTAGATATGTACAGATTTTCTTTTTTCTTTATTTTGAAATGATTATATTTCACTTTACAAATTATAAATATTTTAAGAATTGAGCAGCCCAAATATAATTTAAAAAATAATTACCTCAAATAATCAATTAATTATTTTGACAGTCTATGAAAAAGAAGTCTTCATTGATAGACTTTAATATTCAGTTCAGTTCAGTCGCTCAGTCGTGTCTGACTCTCCGTGACCCCATGAATTACAGCACGCCAGGCCTCCCTGTCCATCACCAACTCCCGGAGTTCACTCAAACTCATGTCCACAGAGTCGGTGATGCCATCCAGCCATCTCATTCTCCGTCGTCCCCTTCTCCTCCCGCCCCCAACTTTTCCCAGCATCAGAGTCTTTTCCAGTGAGTCAACTCGTCGCATGAGGTGGCCAAAGTATTGCAGTTTCAGCTTTAGCATCAGTCCTTCCAATGAACACCCAGGATCGATCTCCTTTAGAATGGACTGGTTGGATCTCCTTGCAGTATAAGGGACTCTCAAGAGTCTTCTCCAACACCACAGTTCAAAAGCATCGATTCTTCGGTGATCAGCTTTCTTCACAGTCCAACTCTCACATCCATACATGACCTGTACTCCAATAAACTCCCTGATTTAAATGGCATGATACCAATAAAGCTTCTGTAGAACCCATTGATGAGGAAAGTAGGAAATAAACTTATCTAGATTTAGAATTAGGAAAGTAAATGGTGATTTTTCTCTGCATCTACAAAAATAAAAAGAGAAAAACAAATAATGAAGTTTTATATTCAAACTTAAAAGGAAGGAAGAAAACACTTTACATTTTTAAAGGAGTAGTCTAGAATCGGCTTCCTTGATAGCTTAGTTGGTCTGGTAAAGAATCTGCCTGCAATGCAGGAGACCCTGTTTTGATTCCTGGGTGGGGAAGATCCGCTGGAGAAGGGATAGGCTACCCACTCCAGTATCTTGAGCTTCGCTTGTGGCTCAGCTGGTAAAGAATCCACCCACAATGTGGGAGACTTGGGTTTGATCCCTGCACTGGGAAGATCCCCTGGAGAAGGGAACAGCTACCCACTCCAGTATTCTGGCCTGGAGAATTCCCTGGACTGTGTAGCCTATGGGGTCGCAAAGAGTCGGACAAGACTGAGTGACTTTCTTACTTACTTCCTTATTCTAGCATGAATCTCCTTGATTGGAATCACTTTGTGATCCTAGGGAAAATATGTAAGCTCTCTGAGCATTAGTTTTCTCACCTGTAACTTGAGCATTAAAAAAAAAAAAAAAAGAATTTATAGGGCAATGTGAGATTCTTTGAAGAAGGAAATATATAAACCATCCTTCCTATATGTATGTGTGCTAAGTCACTTCAGCCATATCCAACTCTCTGCGACCCCATGGAGCCTACCAGGCTCTTCTGTTCATGGAATTTTCTAGGCAAGAATACTGGAGTGGGTTACCATGCTGTTCTCCAGAGGATCTTCCTGACCCAGGGATCAAACCCATGTCTTTTACGTCTCCTGCAGTGGAAGGCAGGTTCTTTATCACTAGCACCAACTGGGAAGCCTATCTGACTGAATTAGTATCATTACTTAATCAGCCGGCTAGGGAAAGAATGAGCTTCTGGGTGGCTTAGTGGTAAAGAATCTGTTGCAATTCAGGAGACACAGGAGACATGGGTTCAATCCACGCAAGATCCCCTAGAGTAAGAAATGGCAACCCACTCGAGTATTCTTGCCTGGAAAGTCCTACGGACAGAGGAACCTGCTAGGCTCCAGTCTATGGGGTCACAAAGAGTCAGACATGAATGATGTATTCCAAAATATAAATGTGTTAAATGAGTAACATTAAATTTTTAAGTGCCCCAAAGTAGATTCTTCTATTACACATTTCTGAATTCTTTTCTATTGTCTCTTGTTTATTCGCTAAGTTGTGTCTGACTCTTTTGTGACCCCATGGATTATATTCTGCTAGTCTCCTCTGTCCATGGGATTTCCCAGGCAAGAATACAGGAGTGGGTTGCCATTTCCTTCTCCAGAGGATCTTCCCAACCCAGGGACTGAACTTGCATCTCCTGTATCAGCAGATGGATTCTTTACCACTGAGCTAACATGTATTAGAGGGACTGATGCTGAAGCTGAAACTGCAATACTTTGGCCACCTCATGCGGCGAGTTGACTCACTGGAAAAGACTCTGATGCTGGGAAAGGTTGGGGGCGGGAGGAGAAGGGGACGACGGAGAATGAGATGGCTGGATGGCATCACCGACTCTGTGGACATGAGTTTGAGTGAACTCCGGGAGTTGGTGAGGGACAGGGAGGCCTGGCGTGCTGTGATTCATGGGGTCGCAGAGAGTCGGACACGACTGAGCGACTAAACTGAACTGAACTGAACATGTATATACCAAAAATAAAATTATATTCATTTGATAACTTAAACTTGGAGTTTGAATATTTATTATGACTTCAGCTTTTTTCTCTAATATGTGAGATTATTATTTTTATACTGAATGAACCAAATGCCATCAAGTACCATTTTGTGAATTTGCGAGTGTGTGTTTGTGTATATGTGTGTGTGTGTGTGTATGCATTTGTACTTTCTTTTACTTGTAGGCTTGTTAGAATTATATGTTAGTTTGGTGTAAATGAAGCTATAAAGAAAGCCTTTTTAAAGGCTCTAGCCCTTTATGTGTTCTTTTATCTCTTTACATGATATTAGCAGCATTGGAAGTCATTAGCTAAATATATTAATTCATTAAGGATAGAAAATGTTGTAGCCTAATTTGGTCATTTCTTCTTCATTTATTAACTCAAATATTTCAATAAGATGAATGTTCCTTCATTAACTATTTATTTATTTAGAAATAGTTCATATATAAAAAATAAAATATTTTATTCTTTTCAGATTTTTAACAGTTTTTAAAATAATGGCTTCCTAGTGTACTGCAAAATATATTTTTATCATTATGACTGCATGGATTTAAGCGTATTTGAAGTGTTTCAATCCCTTATAGTCATTAATCTTGCGTATGTTCAAATTATCTATTGTTAGTGGAAGTTTATGCCAGTTGTTTCTTGAGTCCTTTTACATGCCCCTAGTAAACACTGATCGGAGAAAGCAATGGCAAGCCACTCCAGTACTCTTGCCTAGAAAATCCCATGGATGGAGGAGCCTGGTATGCTGCAGTCCATGGGGTCGCTAAGGGTCGGACACGACTGAGCGACTTCACTTTCACTTTTCACTTTCACACATTGGAGAAGGAAATGGCAACCTACTCTAGTGTTCTTGCCTGGAGAATCCCAGGGACAGGGGAGCCTGGTGGGCTTCCGTCTATGGGGTCACACAGAGTGGGACACGACTGAAGTGACTTAGCAGCAGCAGCAGCAGCAGCAGTAAACACTGATATATTTCTTCATTTGGTGTAAGGACTATAAAACACCACCAAAGAAGTAATTTTATAAAACATAAAAAATAAATGGAACCTTGATCTGGTCAAGCCACTTAATATATCTACCAATTTAAAGAAAATGCAGAGAATGGGAAAGTATGTTCAGTGATTTCTCACAAAAAGGAAAATCTAGAATATGTGATAAAACTACTTTTGTGGGTCAAATTTTTTTCTAGTAAATTTTATTTCAGGTAGTGAAAAAGACAACTGGCTAGTTAAAACAGAGATACTATTTTACATCTGTTAGAATGCCTTAAAAAAGAAAAAAACAAAGAAAAGAAAACTGAACAGTATCAAGTTCTGGTGAAGATGTAGAACAATTGGAAAATCATATATTCTACTAAAGGGAATTTAAAACTACACAGCCATTTTGGAAACCAATTTGACAGTTTCTTAAAAAATAAACATTCTTTGTGTAACTCAGTAATTGCTATTTACAGTGGAGAAATGAAAACTTCGATTTGTATAAAAATCTGTACATGAAAATTCATAAGCTAGGGAATTCCATTCTATATAGTACTTTTTTGCAATAAAAAGGGACTGAGTGTGCAGTTGTATATATTGATACACACAGCAACATAAATTAATCTCAAATATGTTATGCTGAGTGAAAGAAAGCAGGCTCAAAAAACATCATATGATTTCATCATATGTATGATTTCATTCATTCAACATTATGGGAAAGTGAAAATCAAGGGACAGAAGTAAGATTAATGGTTTCTGGGGATTATTGAGGGGACTGGATTTACCATAAAAGGATCACAGGGGAAATTTTGGTGGTGATGGAAATATTCTATAGCTTGATTGTAGTGGTAGTTATATGATATTGGAGTTTGTCACAATTCCTAGAAATGCTCATTTAAATAGACTGAATTTTATTGTAAGTAAATCATACCTCAATATATCTAACTTAAAAAAAAGAAAAAGTGGGGACCTATAAAATTAAAAAATAAAATGAAGAGAATAAGACCTCATTGTAATGTATGGACTTATTTAGATCTTGATTTTCTGTTACAATAATTTGGGACCATAGGAATATTGAGCACTGACTGGATATTTGATGAGATTAATTAATATATACTATTTATAGTAATGGATATTTATAATTATATTAAGAGGAATCTTTGTCTTAGATATACAAACTGAAATTTTTACAGATGAAATTAGATGATTCCTAGAATTTGCTTCAAAGAAATCCTGCAGTAAGAGTAGGTGTGCAAGTATAGATGAAATAAGATTGGCTATAGGTTTGTAACAACTGAGGCAGGGTAATTAATACAATGAGAATTCATTGTACTGTTTTCTCCACATTTTAAAGTATTTGAGAATTTTGCATAATTAAAATTAAATGATTGCAGCTCAGTTTTACAAATATATACTTAGTGAATATATTGGAAGAATATTCTGCAATGAGCATGTAGAGTTTATCCCAGAACTTTAAGCAGGGTTTCATACTAAAACTAAATAAAGTATATATCACAGTCATTCAAATAAAAAAATAACAGAATCCTTGCCATAAACACCAAACAGATGCCAAATAACACATTTCCAATGGCATTTTTTTAAACTACTAAAAACCCTCCATTTTCTTAGCTAGATAAAATAAAACTTGAGATGAGATACCAAAGCATTGTTTCTTACTGTTTGGTCCATGACCTTACTGGGGATCTGGAGATAGAAGTTAAAAATTTGGGTCGTATGTGAAGCTGAAACTCCCAATACTTTGGCCACCAGATGTGAAGAACTGACTCATTGGAAAAGACCCTGATGCTCGGAAAGACTTAAGGCAGGAGGAGAAGGGGACAACAGAGGATGAGATGGTTGGATGGTATAACTGACTCAATGGACATGAGTTTGAACAAGCTCCAGGCTTTGGTGATGGACAGGGAAGCCTCATGTGCTGTAGTCCATAGGGCCGCAAAGAGTCGGACACAACTGAGTGACTGAACTGAACACATTAACTTGGTGGAAACACTACCAAAACACTCCCCAGTTGATCTCCATTTACCTTTCTAGCCTCATTTCAGTCCTCCTAATTCCCTTAAATATTTTCCAATCCTACCTCCCACTCCAGCAACTGAGAACTAATTTAGTTGTAGCTAAGTGACTTTATGGAAGGTATTCTAAAATAGTTTCTCAGCACATGTGATTAAAGACCCCTTCATCATAGCCCACACCAAATTGCATTTCCTTTATGAAATCATCTCAGACCTCCATGCCAGCCTTTTTGTTGTTGTTCAGCTGCTAAGTCATGTCTGACTCTGAAACCTCATGGACTGCAGCATGCCAGGCTTCCTGTCCTTCACTATCTCCCAGAGTTTGCTCAAACTCGTATCTATTGTGTTGATGATGCCTTCCAACCATCTCATCCTCTGTCATCCCCTTCTCTTCCAGTCATCACTCTTTCCCAGCATCAGTGTCATTTCCAGTGAATCAATTCTTTGCATCAAGTGACCAAAGTACTGGAGCTTCAGCTTTAGCAGCAGTCCTTTCAATGAATATTCAGAGTTGACTTCCTTTAGTATTGATTGGTTTGATCTCCTTGCAGTCCAAGCAACTCTCAAGGGTCTTCTCCAGCACCACAGTTTGAAAGCATCAATTCTTGGGTGCTCAACCTTCTTTATACTCCAACTCTCATATCCATTCAACCTTAGCCTGATTTAATTGTTAAGCTATTGTGTAGTCTACAATTTTAGAATTTAAGAGAATATGTCCTGATTATTTGTTTGTATGTTTTCCCAACTAGATTATGAGTTACTTTTGGTCAGGGAAAAAGGTGTATGTTTTTTGTTTTGGCTTTTACTTCCTTTAGCAGTAAGTATACTAGCACATACAATAAAAATGTAATCCATGTTTTAAAGATATGAGTTTATTCAAAATGAGTTGCCAGTCATATACAAGGTCATTTAATAACACAGAAAGAAAATATACAGACCTGCTTTAAAATTTTTCTTTCTTTAATATGGTAAAAAAAAATGATTATTTTTATAAATGAGAGGGAAAACAAAGGTAGTCATTTCACTGTTGGTCTGCAAAGTGGCCCCATAGTCACACGGGGCAAGGACAGAGCAAAGGAAGGAGCAGATCACTCCAGACTGGTAGGTGGCAGGTTTAATAAGTAGTCTTATATGTACAAAACTTGTGCAGCTACCAGACAAGTAGGCCTCTACACTTGACCACCAGAGTCCTAGAGGTCTCAACAGGGTTTAGTCATGTGTACAATACAGATGGTTGCAGCAGCACCTTACCCTCTCAAGGCTCTTCCCTTAGAACAGCTACCACTGTGGGAATGATAGGCAGAGTATACATTCTAAGGACAGGCAGGGAGCTCAGGAGCCTCCCATCCATTGGTCAGGTCCTGCTTATGAGTCATCTGGTGGTGTATTCTCTTGCTTACCTCTTCCAACATGTATCATTTTTACTGAAAATGACTGTGTTAGTTCTGTTATTCCATTTCATTTAGCGTTGTTAAACACACGTTTCTTATTTTAAAATTAATGTATAACTACCACATTCATTTTATATTTACCTTGTGGCTCAGCTGAAAAGAATCCACCAGCAATGTGGGAGGCCTGGGTTTGATCCCTGGGTTGGGAAGATCCCCTGGAGAAGGGAACAGCTACCCACTCCAGTATTCTGGACTGGAGAATTCCATGAACTGTATAGTCCCTGGGGTCGCAAAGAGTCAGACACAACTGAGCGACTTTCACTTTCAATATTATTATTATATATTAAGCTTTAGTATTTATAAATAATTTTATGTAAATCATGCAACTCATTAAAGCTAATTCAAAGAATAATAGTAAAGGTAGTTGACAGTGATTTAAATAACTAGTTTCTATTTATGTCAATTAAGAAGTTCATGCAAGTATTTTTTTCTGTTGTTTATTTGATTCCAGTTGTGTTGCTTGATACAACAACTGTGCTGGGAGAGCTAGGATGGAAAACATATCCATTAAATGGGGTAAGTTTAAATATCTTTCAAAATTGTTATTCTGTTGGGTTTTTAGTGTGTATTATAATAGTTAAAAGAACAGAGTATTGTTCAATGTTTTAAGTATGAATTTTAGCATAAAACTTAAATCCTATGGAAAAGATTAAAATACAGTTAGAACTGGTAATCAGTGGAATGATATATAAGAATGCTTTCTTCTAAATTAGTAATTGTTCTTTAATATATTGTTTATATATAGTAGCATTAGAATAGTGCCCATATAAATGTTTTCTTTAAAAATAAATGTTTTCTGTGTATATGTTAAATTTGGTAACCCCATTGAATATTTGTATGTAAACTTTAGATTAGCATAGCAGAAGTCAATTTTACAGATACCATTTGGTGTTCATTAGAAAATATGAGTCTTCTAAAGTAGCATGTATCTTTGAACTTTTCAAAAAGATCCATTATGATTAGATTTTTGTTAGCGGAGTGTAGTTGCTTTTGAAAGGCTTATAAGGATGTACAATTTACTGAGTACAGTTTTTCGGGTATTGACATCATTTTAGCTATGGTTGTGCTTGACTTTTTACATGTTTTGATATATTTTGCATCATTTTCACATTCAGTTTATTTCTACATTTTTTATTTCCAGCTAAAATAAAAGGGCAATTTGTGATGCTTTTTACCTTGATTTTGTCTGTTTAAACAAATCTTCAACAATCGAGGCAGTCAGTTGTTTCTAGATATACTTGGGTTAGCTTTTCTTCCTTTTCTTAGAAATTGTATTTTTCTCATTCATGATATTCTTCCTGATACTATTCTACATTGCTTTTTTCTGTTATATTTACAAATTTAAATCTGAAAGGAGAAGATGACCCAAAATTGTTTTGTTTTTAGAATCATTAGAATGATGCTATTTGAGTTTAACCTTTATGTCAGGAGTTATTCAACAGTCACTCATTAACTTTTTATTTTCAAATAAAAATTCCTGAAAGAGTTTAATCTTTGTTTAACAGGTTTTTTGTTTCTTTAGATTTGTTTGTTTATAGCCTGTGGTTTTATTGTTTCTGAAGTTTTAATCTAATAGAGTTCTTGTCAAGTTATTTCTGAGAATGTATCTTTTAAACTAAGATTATGCTTGTACCTTCATTATCTTATTTTCATTAAAATGAATGTACATCAGTATTCATTGAATGTAGTTAGTATGTTATATTAATCACAGTTACTTTGAAGTGAATAAAGCTTCTTTTCCAGAATATCTTTCCAAGATATATATCTTTTTCTCAGTAGATGAAGTAACTTATAAGGGCTTACAAATGATTAAGTAGTCTATAAGCCCCACTTTTTCATTTTCTGAAAAAAATGGCAGTGTTAACAGTCATACTATCACTGATTTTATGTAATCATAACCAAAGAATCATATGAGGAACAGCAGGAGTTGTGTCCCTGCTCTGGTGATTATGTTTGGCTTGATCACAGGGCTGCATTTCTTAATGCAAACTGATAACCAGGAGACATAGGGACTTACAGGGTTATAAATAAACTTACTACTATCATTCTTGTAATGATTTTGTCATAGGTGTTATGAATTGGGAATTTTTCTACGTCTGGTTTATTATATAAAGAGAGGGCAGAGTTGTCTGAAAAATTATGTTTATTTCATAGTTTTCTATTTGCCAGACACTGCTCTGAGAATTTTATCCTTTTATTTTTCACAATGGGCCTTGAGGTCTGTCTTAGTTCTGTTTCCCTGCAGGAAAAACCCAGTATTAAGGAGAATATGGAACAAAAGATACTAAGAATTTATAGGCCAGGTAGTGAGTGATGTACTTCAATACATGCTGTATTATTTCTGACTCTAGTGCCTGTATACTTATGATGGCCCTGCAAGCAGAGGAGAGGAGGATTGAAAACTTTATGAAAAGCCAGTTACTTATGTGTGCTATTTGCATAATTGATTCAGATATTTTCTCCCCTTGATAAACATACTGCTAAACTGAAATGTGCATTTTGGGCACCAACCAAGAAGGAACAGGAAAAGAGAGAAAGAAGAAGGAAAGGAAACTACAGTAGAAAATAAATATGATAGAATAAGGTAGCAAAGGAAAAGATGGTTAAAAATTCATTGAGCATTTACCACATCTAGGCTTTGTTCAAAGCACTTTACTCACATGAGTTCTAGAAATCAAGTATAAATTTTCTCTGTTGAAAGATGTGAACCTGAGGTACGTTAAATAACATCTACATGGTCACAGAGCGAGGAAGTAATTCAGAAAAATTTCTAAGCCAAACGTATTTTAATCTTCACATGTATCTGTGGTCATTTCACAGCTCAGTGCTTTTTATTTAAGATTCTGCCATGTAAAGATAAAGGGCAATGACCAATATATAGACTGCAGAGGGAAAAGTAATACAAGGATTCAGACATTAAAAAGTAACCCAAATACTCAATTACCTTGGCATATCACTGATGGGGTAGGCTATATTACTTTTAGATTGTCACCCAGATAATAATGCATATATGGACAATGTCAGCGGTAGGAATTCTTGAAAATTGGAGCACATTTTATAAGAGATATGGATGAAGCTTCATGAATTAGATAAATCAAAGGTGAATCAAGGGAAATAGTAAAATGGATAGAAGATATTAGTAAATTTTAAAGAAAATACACAGCTTAAGTTTCTCTTTTAATGAAAAGAATAGGTTACTGACAAGAATAGAGCTTTCAGTTCAGTTGATCAGTCATGTCTGATTCTCTGCGACCCCATGAACTACAGCATGCTAGGCTTCCCTTGTCCATCACCAACTCCCAGAGTCTACTCAAGCTCATGTCCATTGCGTTGGTGATGCCATCCAACCATCTCATCCTCTGTTGTCCCCTTGTCCTCCCGCCTTCAGTCTTTCCCAGCATCAGGGTCTTTTCTAGTGAGTCGGTTCTTCACATCAGGTGGCCAAAGTATTGGAGTTTCAGCTTCAACATCAGTCTTCCAATGACTATTTAGGACTGATTTCCTTTAGGATTGACTGGTTTGATCTCTGTGCAGTCCAAAGGACTCTCAAGAGTCTTCTCCAACACTATAGTTCAAAAGCATCAATTCTTCCTCACTCAGCTTTCTTTATAGTCCAACTCTGACATACATACATGACTACTGGAAAAATCATAGCTTTGACTAGATGGGACTTTGTTGGCAAAGTAGTGTCTCTGCTTTTTAATATGCTCTCTAGGTTGGTCATAACTTTTCCTCCAAGGAGCAAATGTCCTAATTTCATGGCTGCAGTCACCTTCTGCAGTGATATTGGAGCCCCCCAAAATAAAGTTTCTGTATCCATTGTTTCCCTGTCCATTTGCCAGGAAGTGATGGGACCAGATGCCATGATCTTAGTTTTCTGAATATTGATTTTTAAGCCAACTTTTTTACTCTTTCATTTTTTATCAAGAGGCTCTTTAGCTCTTCTTCACTTTCTGCCATTAGGATGTTGTCATCTGTGTATCTGTTATTGATATTTCTCCTGGCATTCTTGATTCCAGCTTGTGTATCATCCAGCTCGGCATTCTGCATGAATAGAGCTTTACTTGGTGCTATTTATAGGTTAAAACAAGTGAGTAGATAAGCAGAAAGGATGGAAAAACTTTGAGCCATGGTAATTTGAATGGCCATTTAACTAAAGTTGCCTTTTCTCAGAGATACTACTTAAGTTGGTTTTACAAATATGTAAAGACAACTAGATGATGTATTTGACAACCTTTTGACATAAAGCATATCTGGTGTTTTTCTGAATAAAGTATTTCCTAGGAATAACTTTTAAATTGATAAGATTTTCTTCATTTAAAGAAATTAACAAATATTTTTGAAATAAAAATGTATGATTTACATTATAAATCATATAAAATATGTGACTTAGTAAATTATCTCATACTGGTTTTTTTATTTTTATTTTTTTAACTTAAAATGCCCATTTTACCCATAGTAACATGCTGACTGGTGTAGTTACAGTAGTAGACATTCATTTTGTGCCTGTAGAGAAAACCACTTCAGGTTATATGAGTAAAACGTAAGCACCTTTGGTTAGCAAATATGAAAAATAGATGAGTAATCTTGAGCAAATGATTCTTTAGGCTTTCAAAAATGAAAATAAAACATATTTATTCTGAAATGCTTGTCAACTCATTTTTGCCAATACTGAAAACATACTTTTAAAAAAAGTCATGTCCTGAATTCAGTTTAACAAGGTGCTATTTTACGTTCTTGGTGACAGGTACTCTTGAAGTTTAAAAATAATATCTTCACAGTCTTAATGCCAATGAGAGTATCTTCAGGTAATTCTCAGTAATGTTTTGTGAAAGAATAATAAAGGGAGGAATGAATTCTGGTCAAGGAAAATTGGTTGTAGGATGTAACATATCCATAACATATCAGCTATTTCTTATACCCTGAGGGAATCACAGGTGGGCTGGAAGAGAGGGTAGAAGCACCTTTTAGAAAAAGAGAATGACTTGAAGACAGGCACACTATTCTCAGTGTGCATTAGGTTTTAGGAATGTTCAGAATAATTTGTGTGGCTGAAGGGAAGAGATGTGGTGGATAGTGAGTGAAAGCTGCTCAGTCGTGTCTGACTCTTTGCCACCCCATGGAATTCTCCAGGCCAGAATACTGAGCCGTTCCCTTCTCCAGGGGATCTTCTCAACCCAGGTATCAAACCCAGGTCTCCCACATTGTGGCTGGATTCTTTACCAGCTGAGCCACAAGGGAAGCCTAAGAATACGGGAGTGGGTTGCCTATCCCTTATCCAGGGGATCTTTCAGACCCAGGAATCCAAGCAGAGTCTCCTGCATTGCAGGTGGATTCTTTACCAGTTGAGCTACCAGCGAAGCCATTTACATAAGCTTTTTAAAATATAAAGTGACAATATGAAGCAGTGTGACAGGTTTCCTCTGTCGCTTCTAAACTGGTTTAGAAGGCAGTCCCCAGAATTCCAGTAATGCTGTGGAAATAGTACCATTTTAATTTACAAACAGGATACATTGCATTCAGCTCGGAGCCCAGGGATCTAAGTTCTAGTTGCCATCTTGCACCATGTGATCCTGAATACTCTCAACTTCTGAAATCAGAAGCCTCATGACAGAAGGAAAGGGGGTGAATCAGGCTATCCGAAATATCCTTTCCAGTTCTGTACTTTGTAATTCTGTGAAATCAGAGTAGCATGTCCCAGGCTGTTTGGGATCAGGGAATTGAGAACCTAAGTTCATGTATAGTACTTTTAGTCTTCATACTTCTTTATTGAGTCCTGTTCTTAGTAAATATATTTCCACATTCTTTGTATTTAAGTATATTTAAATAGTCTCTCCATCATTACCAATAAAAATCGTTTCTCAAGAATGAACTTTTCGTCTAGCTATTTCATAGAAGACTTTGAATTTCAGTGTCTGAATTGATTTCTGTATAGTGTACCTCAACCCCCGTAAGTAGAAATAAAAGTAAAAACTTTCTGAATTCTCTTGAACAGTCAAAAAATATTGAAGCTTTCTTTTTTTAAGACAGTAATATAAATACTTGGAAGTGAAAGACAACTTGGAAAATTGTTAGGAAATAATGTTCAAAATAGAGGCTTTATTGATATGTTGAGAACAGAGTGAAGTTGAATAATTGTATTTGTATAGAGAATAGAGCTTGGTTTTAGAAAAGAATGAATACATCAGTGAATTGGGGAACCAGTGGTTATAATTCTTAACCCTGTGCTCTCCTGTCTGATGTTAAGTGTTTTATATCTGCATAATTAAAATCTGTTAATAACTTTATCCTGTAAATGTCCTTTCTATCCTCTGTCTGTCAGTATACTACACTAAGGTGGTAAAATGATGATCTGGTACAGTAGCTAACAGAGTGCCATGATGATCAGTGAAAGAATGCTACATGCAGCACTATAGAAGTTACCTGAATACAGTCAAAGTGTTTTTATAAATATTAGGTATAGGCAGATACCCTGGATTTTCTATTTGCTATTAGTAACAAATAACTCATTAATACTAAATTTTACTATGTGCAAAACTGAAGAAGCTATTTTAATTTTGAAAGTTTCCTGAGAGGGAGACAGTTTTTAAGAAGTCATGTTATTTCAATGCTAATAAGAAAAAATAAACACCAAAGACATAGCTCATGCAATAACTTTGTACAAAATAAGCAATTAAAAATATATATGTCGTGAGTTTGTTCTCATAATCTGAAAATGTATGAAATAAAATTATATCAATTTTCTTGACACATTAACTCTCAGGTTCACTCCTTTTCTTTGATGCTTTTATTTACTCAGTTTATTCATTTTTTTAATTAGCTTTTTATTTTTTTATTAATTTATTTTAATTGGAGGCTAATTACTTTACAGTATTGTATTGGTTTTGCCATACATTGACATGAATCTGCCCAGGGTGTACATGTGTTCCCCATCTTGAACCCCCCTCTCACCTCCCTCCCCATCCCATCCCTCTGGTTCATCCCAGTACACCAGCCCCGAGCATCCTATATACAAATATATAAAACTGTAGATGAAAAGGAATACAATAAGAAGGTATATTAGTTAAATTTGACATTCAAATCCCTAATAATCTTTATATATCAGTCCCTGTTCAGCGCCTCACAACAGTAGGAGTTTGTCATATTGGGGCATCTTGTCTCAATATTAACTCTTACTAATAAAGAGTAACTGCTATTAACCAGAAAAATAAAAAGGCTTTCATGATTAAAACCTTATATTGTTTTCCTTGAGACTTAGTAGTCATATTTGATACTTCTTAAACTTTAATAGCCATGTGGCTTTTTTGTTTTAATACTGTAATTGAAAAGGTAATGTTTTTGGGTAGTCACATTATGGCTATTAAAGGTATGCATACTTAATAAAACCTGATAGTTAAAGCATAGTATTTCATATGTAATTCTATAAAATATTATATAATTTATACCTAAAATTATATATACTTAATGTGGATGGAAAAATTTTATTTTTAAGCATTCAATTGACTCACCTGAAATATTTTTTTTTACTTATAGTAATATTTTTAGTGAGGAAATGAAATATTTGCTTGTTCTGGATTTTTTTACCCACTCTCCTCTTTTGGCTACTTCTATGTGTTCATTGGAAGGACTGATGCTAAAGCTGAAACTGCAATACTTTGGCCACCTCATGCGACGAGTTGACTCACTGGAAAAGACTCTGATGCTAGGAAAGGTTGGGGGCGGGAGGAGAAGGGGACGACAGAGAAAGAGATGGCTGGATGGCATCACCGACTCTGTGGACATGAGTTTGAGTGAACTCCGGGAGTTGGTGATGGACAGGGAGGCCTGGTGTGCTGTGATTCATGGGGTCGTGGAGAGTCAGACACGACTGAGCGACTGAACTGAACTGAACTGAAGTGCATATAGATCAGATCTAGTTTACAAGGTTGAATGGACACAGATTTATGCACTTCAGTATTCAAAATCCAATTTCCCTTTCAACAGTAAAGTAGGCTTTAACAAAGTTTTAAGAGAAAACTGAATGTTAGTAGGAAGAAAAAGTGCTATTGGATAGTGAGCTACATTTTATATTGACTATGAAA
The DNA here is from genome assembly GCF_049115385.1 of Moschus berezovskii. Taxonomy (NCBI): domain Eukaryota; kingdom Metazoa; phylum Chordata; class Mammalia; order Artiodactyla; family Moschidae; genus Moschus; species Moschus berezovskii. The sequence continues at coordinate 61,206,718 of NC_142460.1, forward strand.
GAGATTGGAAAACATTCTCAGATGTCAAACATTGGTTTCAAATGTATATTATATGTATTTCATACATGTATGACTTAGATGATCATTAGGGTTTGAATAATGTAAGGCCATAGAAGGCATGTGATCTTATCTGTTAAATATAGTGAATTAGTTTTAGGAAATTTACTCTGAGATAGGAAAATAAGGATAAGTCATTCATGCCTAGATGAAAGTTATGAGTGAACCTAGCATTTCAATTACTAATGATTCTTATATTGAAAAAAATTAATGATTTTTATAATAAAAGAGGCTTATATTGCAATTAAACTGTGTAGAAAGATAGTTTATCCCATATATCAGATCCTATTATTTTCTAATATCATTGATCCTAAGCTGAAAAATCAAAGTAGAATGTGTTGACAATAGAGAATAGAATACCTAAGTTAATTTATGCATTTCATATAGAAAGAACCAATTTATTATAGTACCTGATTTTAGTGCTGCATTTTTTGTACATGTTATATTATACTGAAATTTTCCAAAACTACATGTATGTGTTTGAATTCTTGGAATATAAGCTTTAGTGATAATTTAATGTTAAAAATGGATGTCAGTTACTATTTTCAAAACTGATACCTAAGTAGTTCTTTTCTCTGAGAAACTTAACAATGTATATGGTAGTTTTCTAAATGTCTATCAGATTAATTTCAATCATATTGTTTCACATTTGAAAGAAATTACTTTTCAGTTTCAAAAGTTTTCATTGTCCTAGCCTGGTACTCAGAGATTCTTGCCTCAGTTATTCCCAGTCTGCTAATGAGCCACTTAGAGGCATTCTTCATTTTCCATTATATTGTTCTTGATTGCTACCATTACTGTTTGATTTGTTCTTAGGATTTCCATGTCTTTGCTTATTACATTATCCCTCTGTTCTTTCCTGTTGTCTAAGTTACCACTAAAGCCCTTAGCATATTAACCATAGATTTTAATAATTCCTGGTCTGATAATTCAAACATTCGTGCCATGCCTGACTCTGGTTCTGATGTTTCTTCTCTTTAAACAGTGATTTTTTTCTGTCAGTACATCTTTTAAATTTTAATTGAAAGGTGGACATGATATCTGGGTAAAAGGAACTGATGTAACTAGGCCTTTAGTAAAGTAGTGGTAATGTGTGGGGGAGAGGAAAATATTGTATAGTCCTATAATTAAGTCTAAGTCTTTTAATGAGCCTGTACCTCTGGACTATGAAGTTTACCAGGGCTTTTCAATTTTCTTTTCCCTCATTAAGTGGACAGGATGGCTAGAGGGAGCTGAAGTTGGGTTTCTCCCTCCTCTACACAGAAATCTGGAACTGGCTGGAGCTGGATATTTTCCTTTCCTCTGGTAGGTTCAGTTCAGTTCAGTTGCTCAGTCGTGTCCGATTCTTTGCGACCCCATGAATAGCAGCAGGCCAGGCCTCCCTGTCCATCACCAACTTCCGGAGTTCACTCAAACTCAAGTCCATCTAGTCAGTGATGCCATCCAGCCATCTCATTCTCCATCATCCCCTTCTCCTCCTGCCCCCAATCCCTCCCAGCATCAGAATCTTTTCCAGTGAATCAACTCTTCGCATGAAGTGGCCAAAGTATTGGAGTTTCAGCTTCAGCATCAGTCCTTCCAATGAACACCCAGGACTGATAGGCTCTGTTAAAACCCCAGATCCCAGCAGGCAGTTAAGGCCCTAGGAAAGTATTTTCTCCTCAGGGCAGGCCTTATTAAGAAGAGCCAAATCATCTGGCATATTTCAAAGGGATTAATTTACATTTTCAACTGTTATCAATATTGTATAGTTAGAGGTGTCTGAAACCTTTGTTTATAGAGTTTCACAAATTATGATTATGCTTTATTTTCTCTCCCTTCTGGTTTTATACAAAGAACTTTCTGAAATTTTCACTTTCTCATCACTTCAGTCACTACTGATAGTAGATGGTTTTAAGTCCATTTAATCTAAAAATGAATCAAGCTTATATGCCTTTGATTGCATGATATTACTACTGTTATTCTGCCAATAAAGCAGGACTTTTGAGTTTCTCATGAATAGTAGACCATGACACACCCAAGAGCTTGTCAAAATTTAACTCCACATATCGTGACTTCACAGGAGACCTAATAAAATCCTCTCCCAAAACATTCAAATTCTCGTCATGAGTCTGCAGTAAGAACTGTACTTAAGCATTTTATATATTTTTCATTTAATCCAAATAATATCAATGTGAAGTAAGTATTATTAGCACCATTTTACAAATGGAAAAAAAAAGCACTGAACCTGAGAAAAGTTACATCACCTGCCCAAATGTCTAGTGACATTTAGCTGGTACTAAAACCAGGGTCATTCAGTCTCAAAGCCAGGATTGTTAGCCACGCAGTGTACCATGAATTGATTTTCAACATTGTGATTGGTGCTATGGACAGTGTAAAATAATCCATACATTTACTCAAGTGCAGTCTTAACCTAGTTATAGTGTTATTACAATGATACAGATTTTGTGTCAAAAGATATGTGGTTATTGGAAAGTGCTAAAAAACAGATTAACTCATCTTTGAAGGGCAAAGGATATCCCAAAGGTAAAAATGGTTAATTATTAAGTACAGTCATTTAGTCAGTGTCATAACAATATTTGGTGCATATTTACATTTTTTTTTCTCTTAGAAAAGAACTAAAGAAATATTCCTCTAGTGTATTTCTTTGGAGTCTATTCTTTCATGTTTCATGTTAATAACTACATCTTAAATGTATTTTTCTTATTGACTGTAAACTAAAGGGTAAAATATAGAGTTCAGTTCGTCACTCAGTTGTGTCCGACTCTTTGCAACCCTATGGACTGCAGCACATGAGGTTTCCTCATGTGCATAATAGGCTCCAGTTTCATCCACCTCATTAGAACTGATCCAAATGTATTCTTTTTGATGGCTGAGTAATACTCCATTGTGTATATGTACCAAAGCTTTCTTATCCATTCGTCTGCAAATGGACATCTAGGTGGCTTCCATGTCCCGGCTATTATAAACAGTGCTGCAATGAACATTGGAGTACATGTGTTTCTTTCAATTCTGGTTTCCTCGTTGTGTATACCCAGGAGTGCGATTGCTGGATCATATGGCAGTTCTATTTCCAGTTTTTTGAGGAATCTCCACACTGTTCTCCATAGTGGCTGTACTAGTTTGCATTCCCACCAACAGTGTAAGAGGGTTCCTTTCTCTCCACATCCTCTCCAGCATTTATTGCATGTGGACTTTTGGATAGCAGCCATTCTGACTGGTGTGAAATGGTATCTCATTGTGGTTTTGATTTGCATCTCTCTGATTATGAGGGATGTTGAGCATTTTTTCATGTGTTTGTTAGCCATCTTTCTGTCTTCTTTGGAGAAATGTCTGTTTAGTTCTTTGGCCCATTTTTTGATTGGGTGATTTATTTTTCTGGAATTGAGCTGCAGGAGCTGCTTGTATATTTTGGAGATTAATCCTTTATCAGTTGCTTCATTTGCTATTATTTTCTCCCATTCTGAAGGCTGTCTTTTCACCTTACTTATAGTTTCCTTTGCTGTGCAGAAGCTTTTGATTTTAATTAGGTCCCATTTGTTTATTTTTGCTTTTATTTCCAGTATTCTGGGAGGTGGGTCATGGAGGATCCTGCTGTGATTTATGTCGGAGAGTGTTTCGCCTACGTTCTCCTCTAGGAGTTTTATAGTTTCTGGTCTTACATTTAGCTCTTTAATCCATTTTGAGTTTATTTTTGTGTATGGTGTTAGGAAGTGTTCTAGTTTCATTCTTTTACAAGTGGCTGACCAGTTTTCCCAGCACCACTTGTTAAAGAGACTATCTTTTCTCCATTGTATATTCTTGCCTCCTTTGTCAAAGATAAGGTGTCCATAGGTGCATGGATTTATCTCTGGGCTTTCTATTTTGTTCCATTGATCTATATTTCTGTCTTTATGCCAGTACCATACTGTCTTGATGACTGTGGCTTTGTAGTAGAGCCTGAAGTCCGGCAGGTTAATTCCCCCAGTTCCATTTTTCTTCCTCAAGATTGTTTTGGCTATTTGAGGTTTTTTGTATTTCCATACAAATTGTGAGATTATTTGTTCTAGTTCTGTGAAAAATATCGTTGGTAGTTTGATAGGGATTGCATTGAATGTATAAATTACTTTGGGTAGTATACTCATTTTTACAATATTTATTCTTCCAATCCATGAACATGGTATATTTCTCCATCTATTAGTGTCCTCTTTGATTATTTTCAGTAGTGTTTTATAGTTTTCTATGTACAAGTCTTTTGTTTCCTTAGGTAGATATATTCCTAAGTATTTAATTCTTTTCATTGCAACAGTGAACGGAATAGTTTCCTTAATTTCTCTTTCTATTTTCTCATTATTAGTGTATAGGAATGCAAGGGATTTCTGTGTGTTGATTTTATATCCTGCAACGTTACTGTAATCATTGATTAGCTCTAGTAGTTTTCTGGTAGAGTCTCTAGGGTTTTCTGTGTAGAGGATCATGTCATCAGCGAACAGTGAAAGCTTTACTTCTTCTTTTCCAATTTGGATTCCTTTTATGTCTTTTTCTGCTCTGATTGCTGTGGCCAAAACTTCCAGAACTATGTTGAATAGTAGTGGTGAGAGTGGGCACCCTTGTCTTGTTCCTGACTTTAGGGGAAATGCTTTCAGTTTTTCACCATTGAGGATAATGTTTGCTGTGGGTTTGTCATATATAGCTTTCATTATGTTGAGGTATGTCCCTTCTATTCCCAGTTTCTGGAGGGTTTTTATCATAAATGGATGTTGAATTTTGTCGAAGGCTTTCTCTGCATCTATTGAGATAATCATATGATTTTTATTTTTCAGTTTGTTAATGTGGTGTATTATGTTGATTGATTTGCGGATATTGAAGAATCCTTGCCTTCCTGGGATAAAGCCCACTTGGTCATGATGTATGACCTTCTTAATGTGTTGTTAGATTCTGATTGCTAGAATTTTGTTAAGGATTTTTGCATCTATGTTCATCAGTGATATTGGCCTGTAGTTTTCTTTTTTTGTGGGGTCTTTACCAGGTTTTGCGATTAGGGTGATGGTGGCCTCACAGAATGAGTTTGGAAGTTTCCCTTCCTCAGCAATTTTCTGGAAAAGTTTGAGTAGAATAGGTGTTAGCTCTTCTCTAAATTTTTGGTAGAATTCGGCTGTGAAGCTGTCTGGACCTGGGCTTTTGTTTGCTGGAAGATTCCTGATTACAGCCTCTAGTTCTGTGCTTGTGATGGGTCTGTTCAGATTTTCTATTTCTTCCTGGTTCAATTTTGGAAAGTTGTACCTTTCTAGGAATTTGTCCATTTCTTCCAGGTTATTCATTTTATTGCCATATAATTGCTGATATTATTCTCTAATAATCCTTTGTATTTCTGTGTTGTCGGTTGTGATCTCTCCATTTTCATTTCTAATTTTATTGATTTGGTTCTCCCTTTGTTTCTTGATAAGTCTGGCTAGTGGTTTGTCAGTTTTATTTACCTTCTCAAAGAACCAGCTTTTGGCTCTGTTGACTTTTGCTATGGTCTCTTTTGTTTCTTTTGCATTTATCTCTGCCCTAATTTTTACGATTTCTTTCCTTCTACTGACCCTGGGGTTCTTCATTTCTTCCTTTTCTAGTTTCTTGTTTCTTGATGTGTGCCTGTATTGCTATGAACTTCCCCCTTAGCACTGCTTTTACAGTGTCCCAGAGGTTTTTGGTTGTTGTGTTTTCATTTTCATTCATTTCTATGCATATTTTGATTTCTCTTTTGATTTCTTCTATGATTTGTTCATTACTCAGCAGCGTGTTGTTCAGCCTCCATATGTTGGCATTTTTAATAGTTTTTCTCCCGTAATTGAGATCTAATCTTACTGCATTGTGGTCAGATTAGATGCTTGGAATGATTTCAATTTTTTTGAATTTACCAAGGCTAGATTTATGGCCCAGGATGTGATCTATCCTGGAAAAGGTTCTGTGTGCGCTTGAGAAAAACGTGAAATTCATTGTTTTGGGGTGAAATGTCCTATAGATATCTATTAGGTCTAACTGGTCTATTGTATCATTTAAAGTTTGTGTTTCCTTGTTAATTTTCTGTTTAGTTGATCTATCCATAGCTGTAAGTGGGGTATTAAAATCTCCCACTATTATTGTATTGTTTTTAATTTCCCCTTTCATACTTGTTAGGAATTTTCTTACATATTGCGGTGCTCCTATGTTGGGTGCATAAATATTTATAATTGTTATATCTTCATCTTGGATTGATCCTTTGATCATTATGTAGTTTCCTTCTTTGTCTCTTTTCACAGCCTTTGTTTTAAAGTCTATTTTATCTGATATGAGTATTGCTACTCCTGCTTTCTTTTGGTCTCTATTTGCGTGGAATATCTTTTTCCAGCCCTTCACTTTCAGGCTGTATGTGTCCCTCGTTTTGAGGTGGGTCTCTTGCAGACAACATATATGGGGGTCTTGTTTTTGTATCCATTCAGCCAGCCTTTGTCTTTTGGTTGGGGCATTCAACCCATTTACGTTTAAGGTAATTATTGATAAGTACAATCCCATAGCCATTTTATTTATTGCTTTGGGTTCAAGTTTATACACCCTTTCTGTGTTTCCTGTCTAGAAAAGATCCTTTAGCATTTGTTGGAGAGCTGGTTTGGTAATGCTGAATTCTCTCAGCTTTTGCTTGTCTGTAAAGCTTTTGATTTCTCCTTCATATTTGAATGAGATCCTTGCTGGGTACAGTAGTCTGGGCTGTAGGTTATTTTCTTTCATCACTTTAAGTATGTCTTGCCATTCCCTCCTGGCCTGAAGAGTTTCTGTTGAAAGATCGGCTGTTATCCTTATGGGAATCCCCTTGTGTGTTATTTGCTGTTTTTCCCTTGCTGCTTTTAATATTTGTTCTTTGTGTTTGATCTTTGTTAATTTGATTAATATGTGTCTTGGAGTATTTTGCCTTGGGTTTATCCTGTTGGGGACTCTCTGGGTTTCTTGGACTTGGGTGATTAATTCTTTCCCTATTTTAGGGAAGTTTTCAACTATTATCTCCTCAAGTATTCTCTCATGGTCTTTCTTTTTGTCTTCTTCTTCTGGGATTCCTATGATTCAAATGTTGGAGCGTTTAACATTGTCCCAGAGGTCTCTAATATTGTTCTCATTTCTTTTAATTTGTTTTTCTTTTTTCCTCTCTGTTTCATTTCTACAATTCTATCTTCTAGCTTGCTTATCCTGTCTTCTGCCTCTGTTATTCTACTGTTTGTTCCCTCCAGAGTGTTTCTGATCTCATCTATTGCATTATTCATTGTATATTGACTCTTTTTTATTTCCTCTAAGTCCTTATTAAACCTTTCTTCCATCTTCTCAATCCTTTTCTCCAGGTTATTTATCTGTAACTCCATTTTGCTTTCAAGATTTTGAATCATTTTCAGCACCAAAATTTGAAATTCTTTATCAGGTAGATTCCCTATATCTTCCTCTTTTGTGTGTGTTGGTGGGCATTTATCTTGTTCCTTTACTTGCTGGGTATTTCTCTGCCTCTTCATCTTGCTTATATTGCTTTGCTTTGGGTGGCCTTTCCCTCTTCTGGCAGTTTGTGGAGTTCTCTTTATTATGTAGTTTCCTCACTGTGTGTGGGGTTGGACAGGTGACTTGTCAAGGTTCCCTGGTTATGGAAGCTTGTGTCGGTGTTCTGGTGGGTGGAGCTGGATTTCTTCTCTCTGGAGTGCAATGAAGTGTCCAGTAGTGAGTTATGAGATGTCAGTGGGTTTGGAGTGACTTTGGGCAGCCTGTATATTGAAGCTCAGGGCTAGTTTCCTGTGTTACTGGAGATTTTGCGTGGTATGTCTTGCTCTGGAACTTGTTGACCCTTGGGTGGTGCTTGGTTTTAGTGTAGGTATGGAGACGTTTGATGAGCTCCTATCGATTAATGTTCCCTGGAGTCAGGAGTTCTCTGGTGTTCTCAGGATTCGGGCTTAAGCCTCTTGCCTCTGGTTTTTGGTCTTATTCTTAGAGTAGCCTCTAGACGTCTCTATCTGTTGTTTCCAAGGTGGTTCCCTCTGTTTTAGCTTCTGTTTGCTGGTCTCTTCAGTGTCTAATTTCCGCCCTGATACTAGGGGGCGGGTGGACACTTTTTAAGGCTCAGTTGTTCAGTCCTGTTCTGGGAAGGGAGGAACGCTGCAGATGAATATCTCTGGCGTCTGTGGGGAGTGCTCGCAGCATCTCGGTCACACTGGGTTTGCCCCTGCTCGCAACGCATGTGTTGTCCCAGTCTACACTGCACAGGCTCTAGGTTGCTCTGCCGGGAACTGTCCGAGGCCGGCGCCAGGTTGTATGCACTTCCCAGGTCTGAGCGGCTCAAGTTCAGGTTCTCAGGTACTCCACAAAGGCGCAGACTTGGTTGAGCCTGCGTTTTGTGCCTTCCCCGGTCCGAGCAGCTCAGGGGACCAGGAGTTTGGCGAGCGCGGTCTCTGCGACTTATCGCCTCCCCAGTCCCCGCCACTCAGTTTTCTGGGTGTACAACCAGCGCACCTTCTCAGGGGGATATCGACCGGCCCGAGCCCAAGAAGTCCTGATTAGCAACAAGCCTGCCTGCAGTTTGTATCAGATGCCTTTCTGGGGCCGTGGTTGCCCCCTCCGGCTCTGGCTGCCCTCCCTGCCTGTCTCGGCGGGGAATGGGGGATGGGCCGACCGCAGCCGGCTCGCTCTGTTCAGTCCTTTATTCTGTGAGTGGGGCTGGCCGAGTCTTAGGTTAGAGCTTTCCGCCTTTTCGTGGGGAAGCTATCCCACAGTCTGCTTTGCTCTCCCCAGTTCTCTCAAATTGTTCTTGCGGCATTCAAGCCCAGTCCTCTCTCTAAGCAGTTCAGCCGGCTCCTCCCTGCCCAGCCCCCGCTTGCTAATGGCGTATGCAGGGTCTGCGCTGCTTCTCCGCTGGGAGTTACCATTTGGCGGGTAATCTGTGGGTTTTAAAAAAATCTTAAAAAAAAAAAGGAGGGCTATGTGGCCCTCTGAGATTCCAAGGCTCGCCACAGATTCGCCAGTGAGTATTTCCTGGTGTTTGGAAACTTCTCTCTTTTTAAAGCCTCCCTTCCCGGGATGGAGCTCCGTCCTTACTTCTTTTGTCTCTCTTTTTATCTTTTATGTTTTTTCCTACCTCCTTTCGAAGACAATGGGCTGCTTTTCTGGGTGCCTGACATCCTCTGCCAGTATTCAGAAGTTGTTTTGTGGACTTTACTCTGCGTTCAAATGTTCTTTTGATGAATTTGTAGGGGAGATAGTGGTCTCGCCGTCCTATTCCTCCGCAATCTTGTTCCTTCTCCCTGTCTCTGCTTTTTAATATGAAGTCTAGGTTGATCATAGGTTTTCTTCTAAAGAGCAAGCATCTTTTAATTTCATGGTTGCAGTCACCATCTGCAGTGATTTTGGAGAATTCTGAAGTCTGCCACTATTTCCATTGATTCCGCATCTATTGGTCATGAAGTGATGGGACCAGATATAGAGTTCAGTTCAGTTCAGTTCAGTCGCTCAGTTGTGTCCGACTCTCTGCGACCCCATGAATCACAGCACGCCAGGCCTCCCTGTCCATCACCAACTCCCAGAGTTCACTCAAACTCATGTCCACAGAGTCAGTGATGCCATCCAGCCATCTCATTCTCTGTCATCCCCTTCTCCTCCCGCCCCCAACCTTTCCCAGCATCAGAGTCTTTTAGTCCAACCCAAAACCCAGAACTCCTTTATCGAAATAAGTATATTAGAAATGTTACAGACATTAGGAAACACAATTAGATAAATGTTGTTAAGTTGCTAATTCATGTTTGACTCTTTTGTAACCCTGTGGACTGTAGCCCACCAGTCTCCTCCCTCCATGTAATTTCTGAGGCAAGAATACTGGAGTGGATTGCCATTTCTTTCCCCAAAGGATCCTTCCCACTCAGGGATCAAACCTGTATCTCCTGCTTTGGTAGGTGGATTCTTTACCACTGAGCCATCTAGGAAACCCCGAGAAATAGATTTTATCCTTCTCATACCATCTTCTAAGTAAATTAACCAAGAGGCATATTGAGGAGTCTCCACTATGGTTAGTGCCTGGATGCTGTGTTCCCTCAGCTGTAACTTAATGAGACAAAGGTAGATACCTGGTCAGAAGACATCCAATTAATGACTAATCAGCTACCTGTCACCTCTCACATATGATTTCCATAAATGGCTAAATCAATCACATTCTTTTTTAAAAATGTAGGGTTCTAAGTTCAGAGCTGAAGAGAATTACGATAAGAAACTTCTGCCATAAAGATACACTTAAAGATTCATGCATGAAAAAGTAGAGCAGAGGAGTTCTAATAAACCAAAGTCATGTGCAAGTAAATGTTCTAAGAGAGTGGAAAACAAAATAAAACAGCAGTTAAAGGGCAACCAGTCAGTAGTAAGAGGAGCATGGAGAACATACCACATGCAGAGAAAAATCTTGAGAAAATAAGAGTTGGGTAGTCAGCACTCCTGGAGCTGACTAGGTTGCTGCTAAATCTCCAAGCCCAGTTCTTTAATATTCTTAAAATAAATCCTATTTGCATGAGGTCCCAAATTGTAAAGGCAGATTGTAAACTTGATGATGATGATGATGACTACAATGATGACAGGAGAAAAAATAGGAGACAGTAGTATATTAAATTCAACCAAGAAATGTGAAAAGCCAGGAAAGTTAGGGTTCCTTGAGGAGAATACAGGAACATGAGTCACCCAGAGCAAAGGGCTTCTTTTATCAACTTTTGCATGGGTAAATGACCTCCCCTGCATGCAAGCAATTGGGGAAACAGGTGAATGAATATTATTCATTAGAGTCCATTAATTTTTAAATATTTAATACCTGAGCCACCATGAGATGTGACACTTCTCTCTGCACCATCTCAGAATATTCCTTCCTGTATAGCAATCCCTGCAAGTAAGTAAGTAAATGGATTTCTGCCTTATTTTTCACCAGTTTAATGAACATGTATTGGTTAGTGATGAAATTAATTCCATGGGAAGGTGGAGAAATAAGAGAAAAAGCAGTTAACAACAAATTAAGAAATCAGATGTGAAAGTATTTTGTGACATCTGTGAATTTGTAATTAGCTTCATATTCTCAGGGCAACTGAAAAATAAGTATATATGCTATTCATTTTCCAGTATCTCCACTGTTCTTTAATGTGTAGCCTTAAAGGTGTCTTCTTGTAAACATATCTATTTTAAAAGATGTGGTTTACTTTAATACAGCTACCTTTGATTTACATAATGTAGTCTTTTCTTTAGTCTATTTATTTTTGCATTGTTATTTATAAGACTTTAACTTAGCTTCCTACTTCTAAGAGAAGTTTCCAGTTGTCCTTTTAAAATGAATTCTTAAATTATATAATCCAAGCTAAGGTTCTGGTTTTATCAGAAAGTTCCAGATATTTGTAAATCATTTCATTTATAAATGTAAGTGTCTATGTCTCAGTCCAAAGCAAGCACATGGCAAAATTAAATTCTTTCATGAAAGCCTAAAGGATTATTAATGAAATACTAAACTAGATGAAACATAGTAAGCCACATATTTTTATAAGTTTAATTGTATTTTAAGTGATTGACTAACTGTATGCCCTGTTACCAGTCATGATGGTTTAGTCACTAAGTCGTGTCCGACTCTTGTGACCCCGTGGACTGTAGCCCACCAAGCTCCTCTATCCATGGGATTTTCCAGGCAAGAATACTGGAGTGGGTTGCCATTTTCTTCTCCAGGGGATCTTCCTGGCCCAGGGACTGAACTCTGGTCTCCTGTACTAAAGGCAGATTCTTTATCAGCTGAGCTACCAGAGAAGTTCCATGACCAGTTAACAAATTCTATTGACTCTACCTCCTAAAGCTCTTTCAAATCAGTCTTTATCACTAATGTATCAGTTTGGCTTCTCCAAATTAGCATGGTTGTGTTTTAAAGTGCCCACTTACTTTGGGTCTTCTCTGCCCCTTTCCAATCCATCCTTCATCTTGTTGCCAGAACTGATCATCTAAAGTGAAGACCTAACCATGTCCCTATTCTGCACTAATCCCTGCTTCCCTTCCCTATATCATTTAACCTGTGGCCCACAGTTTCCTCTGTTTTATTTTCAGCCACTCTACCTTCTACATTTTTGTGAGACTTTTATAGTTTCTGTCATGTAATCTGTTTCCTCTTATCTCTGGATATAAGACAATGCTGTTGAATTTATCTGGAACGTACTCTTGCCAACTCCCACCTTCTCTGGCCTTCATGTATATATGAAATGCATACATATGTACATCATACATATATATTTTTTAAGACAGAGCATATTTTCTATCTTTTATAAGAACCCTTATACTGCCAAAGGTTGAATTCAGAAACTTTTCTGAAGACACCAGGGACTCAGTGCATATCACAACATTTATCTCATGATATTTAAATGTCTGTCTCTTACTAGATTTTTAACTGTTGGAAGAATGGATTGGGTGTGTCACTTTGAGTTAGTGAAAGCCATATGACAAATGTTCAGTAAAAGTTGGTTGAATAGCTAAACAGATGTACAAGTTATAAATTTTTTAACATGCATATTGGTTAAAGGCTTATTATGCAGCTCTCACTGATTCTGGAACAATTGTTATTGACTTTGGGCATAATCAGATGTGACAAAAAGACCAAATTATTGTGAAAATTTAACTCTCTTATTCAGGATTGGTTTTGAGTGCAAGTAAAAAAGTGTATACCTTTACTCTTTTTCATATTTCGCACAATCCATTCATCTTCTTATTATCCATTTTCTCACTAAAATTGATATTGAAAAGTGGGTGGAAAAGATATTTACCTATGAAGTAAAAAGACCATAAAAGAGCTTATAAGCTATTTAAGCAATACCAGTCAAGACATAATACCCTTCCAAAGAAGTAATGATCAGTTTAGAAGAGTTGATGATCTGAATCACATCTGGGAAATATTAACCCCAGATGGTTATTGGTACTGTACCTTGTTATTAAGATGAAAATAAAAAATGAAGCATATGGATTTTTAATGGTTGATAGATGGACTGCAAACTTTAGAGAATTTATACTAACCAGTTGAACTTTCAAAAAGCATAAGTCAGTGTTAAATGTTAAATAGGTTCTGTACTCTGTATTCCATGCAATTAGTATTTTTTATTTAATGTACCACAGTAAGCAAATTAGATTCTTAAAGTGACTTGAGTTTGTTTTAGCAAAAACAAACAAAAAAAACTGTTCTGTTCATAAATGTAATGTTTACCTTAACTTAGTCTTCATGTCCCTCCTGATTAGGTAGCAATATATACAACAATAGGCTTCCCTCATAACTCAGTTGGTAAAGAATCCACCTGAAATGGAGGAGACCCTGGTTCGATTCCTGAGTTGGGAAGATCCACTGGAGATGGGATAGGCTACCCACTCCAGTATTCTTGGGCTACCCTTATGACTCAGCTGGTAAAGAATCTGCCTGCAATGCGGGAGACCTGGGTTTGATCCCTGTTTTGGGCAGATCCCTGGAGAAGGGAAAGGCTTCCCACTCCAGTATTCTGGCCTGGAGAATTCCATGGACTGTATAATTCATGGGGTTGCAAAGAGTCGGACACACTGAGTGACTTTCACTTTCACAACACATTCACATGAGTACACCTAATTGCTATGGAGGTGGAAAATATAAGTAATTCTGGGAAGAAGAGGAAATGGACTTTAGGTGAATGCTGCTGCTGCTGCTGCTAAGTCGCTTCAGTCGTGTCCGACTCTGTGCGACCCCATAGACGACAGCCCACCAGGCTCCGCCGTCCCTGGGATTCTCCACTGCCAGTTATCAGACAATATTCATTCTCCTTTTTTTTTTTTTTTCTAAGCTCTCATTAACAGAACCTTAACTTTGAGGAAGGACTATATCCAACTAAAAAACCCTTCAGTTTCTAGTGTATTTTGCAATTGTTGTTTAGTCCTTAAGTTGTGTCCTACTCTTGCGATCCCATGAACTGTAGCCCTCAAGGCTCTTCTGTCCATGGGATTTCCCAGGCAAGAATACTGATGCAGGTTGCCATTTCCTTCTCCAGGGAATCTTCTTACCCAAGTCTTCTGCATTGGTAGGCAGATTCTTTACAGCTGAGCCACCGGGGGAAGATCATTAGTTGTGATCAAAATACTATTCTAGCCAATGAGATGTAAATGGAGGTGTTTTGTGGAATTCCCAGGAAAGTTACTTAAAATGAGCTCTGTCAACTAGAAGTCAGCTTTTTGCTGACTAGATAGAATGTCTTAGAGTTTCAGCAGACACCTTGAATCCTGAGGTGAAATTGAGAATAAGATTGTATGCTAGGATGATAGAGTTGCATATTGCACAGTCATTAAAATTGTATGTGTGGTATTGACTTCAATAGCATTAGAATATTGTCCTATATAATATTCAGTGAAGTAAAGAGCAAAACATTTCTAATCTTTATTTATAAAATGTGTATGCTGTAATAACATGAAAAGAAATAAAACCACTTATTAAGAATGTTTGACTATCATTTCAGTTCAGTTCAGTTCAGTCACTCAGTCGTGTCCCACTCTTTGCGACCCCATGAATCACAGCACGCCAGCCCTCCCTGTCCATCACCAACTCCTGGAGTTCACTCAAACTCATGTCCATCGAGTCGGTGATGCCATCCAGCCATCTCATTCTCTGTCGTCTCCTTCTCCTCCCGCCCCCAATCCCTCCCAGCATCAGAGTCTTTTCCAGTGAGTCAGCTCTTCGCATGAGGTAGCCAAAGTATTGGAGTTTCAGCTTTAGCATCAGTCCTTCCAGTGAATACCCAGGATTGATCTCCTTTAGAATGGACTGGTTATAGGTCATGAGAATATGGTGATTTTGTTTTTTGTTCACATTTTGTATTTTTTAATGTTCTCTAAAGTAGGTAGATATTCCTTTTAATGTTAAAAGTGATATTTACTAAATTTTTATTTTATGTTCTGGTACATATTTTATTAATTTGTACTGCTGTGTAATTTTAAAAGGATTTAGAGTTGTTTAGTGTTGAAATTTTCCCAAACATCAAATATTAGTAGAAAATTATTTCAGGATACCCCTGGAATCCAGGGCTTAATATATAAAATTAATATAGATTAAATATATTTAGAAATATACCTTAAAATACCATTGTATGTTTTCTGAGATTAGAAAGAAATATATGCAGAATTTTATTAGATACTAAGTGATGTTATTTATAATTGACATAAAAAATAAGAAAGACTGCCTTAATTCAAATGGTAAAAATTGTGATTGAGGGAGGAAAGGATCGTCGATATTTATTCAGTAGTGTCATTAATTTTTTAAATCTTATCTATCCATCCATCCAGCAACTATTCATTAAAAGCCTATGATAGAAGACCTTTTATATACATGTTGGTTTTTGTAAATTTTTCATTTATTTATTAACTGATGATTTTTAAGTGCAAATCATCTATTCAAAATGTTATGACCAGCCTTTTGCAAAAAGGCTGTTTTTTAAAAAAATATGAACAATATGTCTGTCCTCTCTCCTGTTAGACATTAAAACACTACCACAAAATTAAAATGGTTATTTCTCCTAATATAATTCATGGTATATGATTTTAGGAAAAAATCATATAAAACCAGTTGTTGCAGTTTTATTGTAATAAAAAAGTAGTATGATTTTTAGAAATGTATTTTATTATCATTCCCATACCAATACATTGATAACAAAGTTTTTGTATCAGTACCAATTGCAATCAGTAGAACGTATTTTGTGTGTTGTATGCTGAGCTTCAGATCAGTACCACACCTCCCCTACACACACACATATACACACTCTCTAGCCCTCTCTGTTTACTGAGGCTCTTGATGCTGAGTAGTGATATTGCTGTGTATATTAACAGACAAAATTTCTTCTCAACACAGCTATTTCCTCATTATCTAATTTACTTTAAACTAAATCTTAGTAGGTTCTAGCAACAGACCACAGTGGATAAAAAAGGAGGGCAAGCTACCATTTGCTCCGGTTCTTTAGATTTACACCTAGGAAGCAAGGAGTATGTTATTCAGTCTTAAAGGCATCTTTCTGTAGTCTCAGCTATGGACTGAGACTATTTGTAGACTCATTCTTCATTTAGAAATGCAGTCTGCACCCAGTGTCTTCAAATTATGTTTTTCTGTAGCCCATTTCCTTCTACATAAAAAGAAATGTGTCATTTGTCTCTGAGCAGATGTTAACAAATATAATCAGGAATTCTAATGTAGCTGCATATATCAGAGAGAACAGCAAAATTCAGGGTTGTGCCATTTCAGTTGTGTCCAGTTCTTTGCAACCCTTTGGACTGTAGCCCACCAGGCGCCTCTGTCCATGGCACTTTTCCATGCAAAAATATTGGAGTGGTTTGCCATTTTCTCCTCGAGGGGATCTTCAGAACCCATCTCTGGCATCTCCTACGTTGGCAGGCAATTCTTTACCATTGAGCTACCTGGGAGGAGGAACGTACTCACTAATTTTAATTAAAGTGTAGTTCATATGTCCTTTATGTGAGAATTTATAAACATGGGTTCCAGAATTTATAAATATCTGTGAATGTGCTGATTGATAATGTGGACGATGTTATAGAAATCTCCATAGTGATTTTTGGCCTCAAAATTTATCTGATTTGGTAATTTCTCCCTTTGCCCAATCAAGGTATAGTGTGGAGGAATAAACTAATTTTTGTTTTCAATGGTGGACTTGCCAATACTGCCACTTAGTGCCAGAAGGCTCTTAAGGCAAAAATGTCTTGTCCCTCAATTCATAACTTTTTAATCCTAAAATCTTAAGACTTCACAACATAAAAGTGAATGAAAACTATTGATACTAAATTTTTTATATTACTGGAGTTTTAAGTAATTAATATTGTTACAGTTACCTGTCTTGAAGTAAATTTTACTAAAGAAACAAAACATTTATTGAAACTAATATTTGAAGTAATATTAAAGAAGGAAATATCTATTAAAACAAATGATACGTAATTTAAATTTAACCTTAATTAGAACAAAACTGAGCGACTGAACTGAACTGAGAACAAAACCTAGAGACAGAGGGCAGCTTTTAGATAATGCTTTACCATCATTTTCCCAACTGTGGTTAATCTTAAAGCAATGTGTGCGTGCTTAGTCACTTCAGTCGTGTCCAACTCTCTGCGACCCCATGGACCATGACCCACCAGGCTCCTCTGTCCATTGGATTCTCCAGGCAAGAATACTGGAGTGGGTTGCCATTTCCTTCTCCAGTGATAAGGTATGAAGCAAGTGAAGTGAGTGAAGTGAAGTTGTTCAGTCACGTCTGACTCTCTGCCACTCCATAGACTACAACCCACCAGGCTCTTCTGTCCATGGGATTTTCCAAGCAAGAGTGCTGGAGTGGGTTGCCATTTCCTTCTCCTCTTAAAACAATGAACTCTGTCTATATAATTATTTAATATTAAATTATCAATATTTTATTGTGAGCCATGTGAAGATAATAGATTAATACTGAAATGGGAAAACCATTGCTGATAGAAGTAACTTGTCATGGTATAGACAACAGAGAACATAGTTTAACCTCAGCAATACCTTTCTGATTTCTGCATCTCCTCCTCCTTTTCATGATTGTATATCTAATTTGGGGAGTTAGAGTAATCACTCAAAATTGCAAGGGATTTTTTATCCCATTTTTTTCCCTTTTATAAATTAGTTAATTTGTAGAACCAGTGCTTCCTTATGTATATCTGTAAGAAATGTAATTTCAGTAACCCACTAGGTAAAAAGACAAACTAATCAATAATTATTATAGATAATACTATATACTGTGTGATGATATTTGTTTATGCTTATCATGTACTAGTTTCCTAGGCTACTGTGATAAATTTTCACGGGTTGGTGGCTTAGAACAATAGCAACTTATGATCCCATAGTTTTGGAGGCCACAAGTCTGAAAGCAAGGCATTGTCAATGTCAAGCTCCCTCTGAAGTCTCTAGGAAAGAGTCCTTCTTTGCGTCTTCTGAACTTGTGGTTCAGTTCAGTTCAGTTCAGGTCAGTTGCTCAGTCGTGTCCGATTCTCCATGACCCCATGAATCACAGCACGCCAGGCCTCCCTGTCCATCACCAACTCCCGGAGTACACTCAAACTCATGTCCACAGAGTCGGTGATGCCATCCAGCCATTTCATTCTCTGTTGTCCCCTTCTCCTCCCGCCCCCAACCTTTCCCAGCATCAGAGTGTTTTCCAGTGAGTCAACTCGTCGCATGAGGTGGCCAAAGTATTGCAGTTTCAGCTTTAGCATCAGTCCTTCCAATGAACACCCAGGATTGATCTCCTTTAGAATGGACTGGTTGCATCTCCTTGCAGTACAAGGAACTCTCAAGAGTCTTCTCCAACACCACAGTTCAAAAGCATCGATTCTTCGGCGATCAGCTTTCTTCACAGTCCAACTCTCACATCCATACATGACCATGGGAAAAACCATAGCCTTGACTAGATGGACCTTTGTTGGCAAAGTAATGTCTCTGCTTTTTAATATACTATCAAGGTTGGTCATAACTTTCCTTCCAAGGAGTAAGCGTCTTTTAATTTCCTGGCTGCAATCAGCATCTGCAGTGATTTTGGAGCCCAACTTGTGGTATTGACTATTAATCCTTGGCATCCCTTGGCTTGTAGTTGTGTTGCTCCATTAGCTCAAATGGTTAAGGAGACCCAGGTTCAATCTATGGGTTGGGAAGATCCTCTGGGGAAGGGAATGGCAATCCACTCCAGTGTTCTTTCCTGGAGAATACTATGGACAGAGGAGCCTGGTGAGCTACAGTCTG
Organism: Moschus berezovskii; assembly: GCF_049115385.1. Lineage (NCBI taxonomy): Eukaryota > Metazoa > Chordata > Mammalia > Artiodactyla > Moschidae > Moschus > Moschus berezovskii. The sequence continues at coordinate 61,225,553 of NC_142460.1, forward strand.
TGGGGTCACAGAGTCGGACACGATTGAGCAACTAACTACTACTATTTTTGCCTCTATCTTTCTATGGCTGTCTTCTCTCTGTGTGTATCTGTGTCTTCACAGGGCTTCCTAAAATGGACACCAGTCATTGGATTTAGGGGTACCCTGATTCATTATGATCTTATCTTGATTACATCTATTTCAGATGAAGTCATTTTTACAGGCTCTAGATGAATGTGAAGTTTGTGGGGTCACTATTCAACCCAGGCCATGTCAGCATATTAATTTTTTGTAGTGCTATAAAAGGTATACTCATGATTTAAAGTAGAGCAATATGACAGTAAAATATGTGGGTTGATTCAGTATGAAGTCAGTATTTTTTCTCAGCGTCTGTTTCTTTCTTCAAGGTCAACATCTGATGTTCTGAGTATATCATCAAGTATGTACTCATCAAGAAGTAGCTGAAAAGCTAAGGAGAGTTAACCACATATGCATTAGTAAAAAATATTTGATAGTTATATGCTGGTAAAATAATTGCCCCATGTCTTCTGTCTTTTAATATTTCATTATAAGCTGTAGTCCTGTTGTCCTCGAGAATCCTATCTTTAGTAAAACTGAAAGATGTGCTGTTAAATTCCACACAGAGAATAATGGAAATAAAGGAATTTGGGAAATTTTCATACTTTCTCCAAGTTTAGGAAGTAATCTTAATTCACAGTTTTGCTATAGCCTTCAACAGCCTTATACAGATGATCCTGAAATGTTTCTGAAATGATGGAAACATGTAATCATTTTCTATTAACTCTTTGTAGTCTTATGGGTGTTACCCTCTGTCAGGGTTTGGTCTATCCTGTACTGTGACTCAATGACAAAGTAAATTATTATCCAAGATGGTTCCTTTTGAAGAAGAGATGAGCATTACTAATGATTACTTTGGGATAATAAATATAAGCAGGGCATTAAATCCTTCTAGCTATTTATTAATTTACTGATCTTCTTATTGGTAATTGGAATAACTGTGTCTCTCACATGCCTCAGCACAGATAAAAGTAATGATCAGACATAGCTTCTTTCACTCACAGTTAATATTTCATAGTCACTGAGCTAAGGAGGGGGAGGACAATAATCCAGTGAGTTGACTGCAAATTGGGGTTCTGTTTTTGCATAATCCCATGTAGGGGAGAAACTGCATATATAATTTAGAAGAAAATGTAAAAGGTATTATTTGTTTAAGTTAAAGCCTCTATGTAACAAATTAAATATTATTCTTGTACACCTGTTCCTTTAATCCTGGGTGCTTGGATTACTACAAATGATACTAAATGTTATTGAATATCATCAGAATATTATTGAAAATAATCTGAAAGGAGACTTAAGTGTTCTTTAATAAAAAAAAAAAGTTCCACTAATCCTGATGATTACCCTTCATGGCAAATAGATGGGGAACAAATGAAAATAGTGACAGACTTTATTTTCTTGGGCTCCAAAATCACTATAGATGGTGACTGCAGCCATGAAATTAAAAGATGCTTGCTCCTTGGAAGAAAAGCTATGACAAACCTAGACAGCATATTAAAAAGTGGACATCACTTTGCCAACAAAGGTCCATGTAGTCAATGAAGGAAAGTTACATGGCTCAAAATAGCCTGGAGTTAAAACTCCCTTCTGGGTCCTCCCCACCATTCTATACAAACCAAAGAACTCTCTCACTGAAGAAAAAAAATGGACATTAAATATGATTACTCTCAGGTCCCAGCTGGTCCAGCTTCTGACTGATCTCCAGAATTCCTTGTCCCAGCTGTTTAAGCGATAACTAGTCTGAACAACAGAGAAGGCAATGGCACCCCACTCCAGTACTCTTGCCTGAAAAATCCCATGGATGGAGGAGCCTTGTAGGCTGCAGTCCATGGGGTTGCTGAGTCAGACATGACTGAGCAACTTCACTTTCACTTTTCACTTTCATGCATTGGAGAATGAAATGGCAACCCACTCCAGTGTTCTTGCCTGGAGAATCCCAGGTACGGCGGAGCCTGGTAGGCTGCTGTCTATGGGGTCGCACAAAGTCGGACATGACTGATGCGACTTAGCAGCAGCAGCAGCATCAGTCTGAACAACCTTGGAGAAGAACAGGCCCCTTTAAGATAGTAGATTTCCATATATATGCCAATATATACTTACTTTTTTCTTGGGTTAGTGCAGCAGCTCACTAATCTGACTGCTACACCTTCTCGCCTCATTAAAGGTAATCTGTTCTTGTAAAGTGCTAGTCTCGTTCTTTTTCTGAACCTCACTTCTCTAACTCCCTTCAGTTCAGTTCAGTTCAGTCGCTCAGTCGTGTCCGACTCTTTGCGATCCCATGAATCACAGCACACCAGGCCTCCCTGTCCATCACCAACTCCCAGAGTTCACTCAAACCCATGTCCATCGAGTCAGTGATGCCATCCAGCCATTTCATTCTCTGTCGTCTCCGTCTCCTCCCACCCCCAATCCCTCCTAGCATCAGACTCTTTTCCAGTGAGTCAACTCATCGCATGAGGTGGCCAAAGTATTAACTCCCTTACCCTACAGTCAAAGCTCTGGTTTTTCCAGTAGTCATGTATAAATGTGAGAGTTGGACCATAAAGAAGGCTGAGTGCCAAAGAATTGAGGCTTTCAAACTCTGATGCTAGAGAAGACTCTTAAGAGTCACTTGGACACCAGGGAGAACAAACCAGCCAATCCTAAAGTATATTAACCTAAATATTCACTGGAAGGACTGATGCTGAAGCTCCAATACTTTGGTCACCTGTTGGGAAGAGCCAACTCATTGAAGAAAACCTTGATGCTGGGAAAGATTGAGGGCAAGAGGAAAAAGAGGTGACAGAGGATGAGATGGCTGGATGGCATCACTGTCTCAATGGACACGAGTCTGAGCAAACCCCATGAGATTGTGAAGACAGGGAAGCCTGGCATACTACAGTCCATAGGGTTGCAAAGAGCTGTACACAACTGAGTGACTGAACACCAACAACAATTTTGATGATAACTGTTTTAGAGGGAAAGTATAGAATTTTTTTTTAAGATCCTCAATTCAAAGTAATTGCAAATTAAGTTATATAAATTCATCTGTGAGTCTCATAGACTCCATGTGGAAAGATATGTTTCAGGGGTATATTTTCCGTGCTCAGCTATAAGACAAAGCAAAGGAAATCAAGATAGAGGAATAAAGAAGAAGAAAGTGAATACAGTGTATATAAGAATATAGGAAATAGGGAAGGAGAGAGAAGGGGCTTCTGAGGTACAGAGATGTAATCTGTGTGACTGTGATCACAAACACGGAAAGAAATGTTTGGTTTTGGAAGTTCTTTATTATCTGTAGAATTTGATGGTATCAGAAGTTTTACAAAGAGGATTTTTGCCACATGAATAGGCTCTGGTGTGTGCCAATGAGATTAAGCATCCTATTCATCTCTGTCAGTCATGGCCCTTCAAAGACTGATTTCAAAGAATTACTGGTTATGAGCGGGAGGACATAAGGAAACATTTGAAAGAACAACTGATTAATGACATTATTACAGAGTCCTGTAACTATTATGCAAAACCTGCAGTGTTGTGTGAACAAAATGAAAAACTAGTATATCCGTGGATTTCCATGTTCTGAGTCTTTGCCTGAAAAATGTGGTAATATATCAGGTTACAGATTGGTGATAAACTTGACTGCCTGGCTAAATAGGAAATGGTGATCAGTATTGATTTTAACTACACATTTGGCTGAGAGTAGAAAAGAATCATTTCTATTGTGACATTTTGTGCCTAAAGGGAGCATGTTAGGAGAAGCTAGAATTCATGGAGAATGAAACCTTCAGTAAGACAATACAGTTTTTTTCAATTCATAAGACTCCCATCAGCCTGGAGATACTGGAGTGCTCTGCTATGGGCTCCTTAGCTAAACCCAAAGTATATTCATGGAACTTGCAGCAGGTCTAAATAATTGAGTATGCTAAATACTTGAGTATGAGGAAAGAGTGCATATACTGGCTGTTTGTATGTGTAGATTGATAGTCAAAATGGTTATATATCGACAAATAAAAGCAGATATTTCAGAACTGCATGCATAACATAACCTTTTTTAACCTTAAAATAATACCTGTCAAAATTATTGGCCATATAAAGTGAAAGTGAAGTCACTCAGTCATGTCTGACTCTTTGTGACCCCATGGACTGTAGCCTGCCAGTTTCCTCTATCCATGGGATTTTCTAGGCATACTGAAGTGGGTTGCCATTTCCTTCTCCAGGGGATCTTCCTGACCCAGGGATCAAACTTGGGTCTCCTGCATTACAGGCGGACACTTTCCCATCTGAGCCACCAGGGAAGCACACATTGGTCATATATATATTATATACACATATACCTATACATAAATATGTATATATATGGATAATTTACATATAGTGATAGCAAATACTTGGTGAGTGACCTCAAATTTATTATACTGTGGTAATTCAATTACTTACTGAATTCAGGGTTAGTTTGAGAGGACTCTGGGAGAAGATGATTTTTTTATTTTATTTTTTACTATATATCTTTTTATTTAAAAAGTAGAATTATAGATGGTATTCACATTCATTCTCCTTCTTTTTTAATAAGTAAGGAAAATGCTTAGACTTCTAAAAAGGGACAGAATTATTAAAATTTTGGTAGTCAAAACAGAATAAAAATAAAACTACATGATTTATAACTTAAATTTACATTGAAAAGAAAGTGAAAGTTAGTCACACAGTCCTGTCTGTCTCTTTGTGATTCCATGGACTGCAGCCTGTCCCGTTCCTCTGTCTATGGAATTCTCCAGGTAAGAGTACTGGAGTGGGTTACCATTTCCTTCTCCAAGGGATCATCCCACCCCAGAGATCAAACCCAGGTCTCCCACATTGCAGGCAGATTCTTTACCAGCTGAACCACAGTTCAGTTCAGTTGCTCAGTCGTGTCCAACTCTTTGCGACCCCATGAACCGCAGCACGCCAGACCTCCCTGTCTGTCACCAACTGCCAGAGTCTACCCAAATCCATGACCATTGAGTTGGTGATGCCATCCAACCTCATCCTCTGCCGTCCCCTTCTCCTTCTACCCTCAATCTTTCCCAGCAACAGGGTCTTTTCAAACGAGTCAGCTCTTCGCATCAGGTGGCCAAAGTATTGGAGTTTCAGCTGCAACATCAGTCCTTCCAATGAACACCCAGGACTGATTTCCTTTAGGATGGACTGTTTAGATATTGTTACAGTCCAAGGGACTCTCAAGATTATTCTCCAACACCACAGTTCTAAAGCATCAATTCTTCGGCATTCAGCTTTCTTTATAGTCCAACTCTCCCATCCATACATGACTACTGGAAAAGCCATAGCCTTGACTAGATGGACCTTTGTTGACAAAGTAATGTCTCTTCTTTTTAATATGCTGTCTAGGTTGGTCATAAGGGAAGCCCAAACTTACACTGAAGGGACAACAGTAGCTTTCCTATGTTGCCAAGTGGATAATACTGATGTCTTGATCCTTAGGGTGAAAAAGGTAGAAGGGGATGTGCTACAAAATTCTTCTTGCCAAGGAAAAAAAGAGGATACAGGCTTCATTTTCTGGCTACAAGTCTATAAGTATAATTATAATTTTCAAGAATTTTGAAGTAACCACAGATCAGTTTCCAAGTCATAGTAAATATTAGTATTTTAAGATATTTGAATATGCAGTTATATTCACTAATATGCATTTATGTGTCAGATTCTGCCAACCATGTCTTAAATATAGAGAGTATATAGTACCCTTTTTCTTTTGGTAAAAAGAAAAGTTGAAAATTGCCCTGGAAAGTACTTTTTACCTATTGTCCTTATAAGTAAAATGCAAGGAATTAAAGACACTGTGTTTTACTATTAAGTGGGATGATTATGCCAGTATCATAAAACTTATTACTAATTTAACATAGCAGAGTATTATGTTGAAAGATAATAAAAATTGAGAAAATACCGTGAAAGGTCTAGGCTCTTGGAATTCTTTAGAATTGTGTAGGAATGCTGCATTGGGTAGGATGGGCACACTTGCTGTTAAATTGAGCAGATATTTATCAGAAAATTATTTTAAAATTTGTGTTTATTTTTAATTGAAACACAGTTGATTTACAATGTTACACTAATCTAGAAAGATATTTTTAAAGCAGTGGTGTTCAGTTTTGTCTAGTAGGAAAACAAAATCCTCCCTAGTTAATTCAAACAGAGGAATTAAAACAAGCTGTTTACAAATGTGTTATAAGGACCAGAGAGTAAAAGGGTGAAGTAAAGATATGAAAATACCAGTGTCTGCAAGAAACTACCATTATCCCTTGGGCTGGAAGGGTAAACATAAAATGATTATCCAGAGCCCCATTCTGGAGTGCTGCTGTAGCCAATTCTGCTATTGAAACTACTGACTGTCCATTTTTCAGCAAGCCTGTAGTCACACTCCTCCTAAATCTAAAGGGATCTTGTAATCCAAGTGGACTACTTGTAGTGGACTGCTGAAACTGTTGGACTTATCTATGCCGTGACTGGGATCCACAACTTAGTTGTTGCTTCTGCATTGCCTGGAGCTAGAGCCAGTGAGACTGTGTGGCTGAGACTGCTGAACCTCTCCTGCCTGAGCAGCCTCATTGACAGGACCTAACTGGAAGTTGAGCTGCAATAGATTCGTAGAAATCACTACCTCACGTACTAATTCTAATTCTGTTCATTAATTCAACAAGTGTATATTGAGTCTCTGTGTGTGCCAAATATATTTTAAACACTGGAAACTCAGACATGGACATATCAGACAAAGCTTCTGTTTAACATGGTGCTTACATTTTAGCAGAGGGTGAAAGAAAATAATTAAATGCGTTCAGTTCAGTTCAGTCACTCAGTCGTGTCCGACTCTCCGCGACCCCATGGATCACAGCACGCCAGGCCTCCCTGTCCATCACCAACTCCCGGAGTTCACTCAAACTCATGTCCACAGAGTCGGTGATGCCATCCAGCCATCTCATTCTCTGTCGTCCCCTTCTCCTCCCGCCCCCAACCTTTCCCAGCATCAGAGTCTTTTCCAGTGAGTCAACTCGTCGCATGAGGTGGCCAAAGTATTGCAGTTTCAGCTTTAGCATCAGTCCTTCCAATGAACACCCAGGAGGCGTTACTATAATGTAAAGTGGGCTTCGCTTATAACTCAGTTGGTATATCATCTACCTGCAGTGCAGGAAACCTGGGTTCTATTCCTGGGTCAGGAAGATCCCCTGGAGAAGGAAATGGCAACCCACTCCAGTATTCTTGCCTGGAGAATCCCATGGACAGGGGAGCTTGACAGTCTATAGTCCACAGAATTGCAAGAGTCAGATAACGACTTAGCGACTAAACCACCACCACCATAATGTAAAATGATGATAGCACGAAGAAGAAATAATGAGAGAAGAGTGACAGACTAGTGGTGAAATGGTGCTCAATTTGGGCAAGATCTCATTGATAAAGTAATATTTGAGCAAACCTTAAAGAAAAAAGGTGGATGATCCATATGAGTTGCAGAGAGGAGTATTCTTGGGAGAACCATCATCTGGTGCAGAACGTTTCAAGCTTGAATGATTGACAGCTGTGAGGAAAAATGTGAAAGCCAGCATGGTTAGTGCAAAAGGAGGAAGGGTAAGAGTTGTAGGAATTCAGGACGTAGAAGTGTCTCTCCTCTTTCCCTCTGCATTAATGACAATTAACTCCTTTGATTCAGATATTCTGTGGAACCTTCTTTATAGAGATTGTTCAAAAGGTAGAGCAGAAATTTTTAGTTACTTGTCAGGATCCCAGCAGTGATAGTACTTCTAAATTTGATGTACAGGATGCTGATATGCATGAAGCTTCTGCCAAATAAAATTAGCTCTTTTAGAAATGAAAATATTGTACTTGTTAAATTCACATTGTGAACAGATAATAACACTGGCAAAAGAGCATTAAAACTAGCGTTCTTGTTCATGCTGATAGCACTGTCTATATTGAAAGGCAAATACATACCACAAACCATAATACCAACAACATTCTTTCCTATTCTTAATTTATATGAGTCTTGCCTGGGGAGTGGTAAAAGTACAAGTGACATGTGCTTGAAGATGTTAATTGCCTAGTTATTTAACATTTCTAAGAGAACAGAGAAAAATGGATTTAGAATTCAAAGTACATTAATATTTATGATATTGCAAATAGAGTTTCATTAAATCATAGATGTTTGATGGGGACTTGGGTCTATTAAAAACTTCAAGGTCTTCAGGTCTTTCCTGTTCTGTGAATAATTTTATAGGAATATTTTGTTTTAAAATTCATTGAACATTATTTTACGTGTGATATAGAGTGTTAACCCTGTGTTTGACTTTTTTTTTTTTAATTGTAGCTTTTAATGTTCAGAATTATTAGTATGAGCATGCAGTTACTCAATCCATGGCACTGGGCTTAATCATCCAGAATCCTGAATTCATCAAATTAAGTGTGAAAAACAGGTTAAAAATCATATGTAGTATTATTATATCTTTCTGCAAAGAAAATAAGCACAAAATTAAAGTTATTAATATTATCTAAACCAAACTAGGTATTTTACAGTTCTGTGGCACTGAGTTCTACAATGATAAATGTTCTTGAAATGAAATCTCTGTGTGTTTTGTTACTTGTAAAAAAAAACAAACACAAAAAACTCATAGCATGTAGGAAAGAAGACTATTAGTTATGCTCATTAGGTTTTTCTTATGTTATAGGAATCACCAAGAATGACAATCTGTATAGATACTTTAAATCTGTACAGATTATCCGTAAGAAGAAAATTTTATTTTAAATTACTATATCTATGGATCTTTTTAAATAGTAAATTTTTAGGCTACACAGTGATAGATTTTATCATAGATTACTTACAAATCATAGAATCTCATGTTTTGATTTTTATAATCTTACAAATTTATTCTAATCTATATACGAAGATTAGTATAGTTCACAACTTGAAATTATATTTTATATAGTCTGAATATGTAAGGTCTGATGAATATAGATTATATTGAGAAATCACTGGGAAACCCACTGAATTACCAAAATATTATTTTCCTTTCCTTTCTTTTCCTTTTTAAAATTAATGAATTATCCAGATTAATTTAACAGGAAATTGCTATGCATAGCTGCAAGAGACAGGTGGCAGGCAAGATAACTTCCATTTCCCCTACTTTGTTTCTCTCTCTCCCTCTCTTTTTCTTTTTACTTTTATTTCTGCAGATCCTGCAGTCTCAGATTTCCACTCTGTTCTGAGACCAACACTGTATGTGAAGTGGCTCAAGTGTCAGCCATCTTCGGTAAGTTTTACTTAAGTTCAGGCTTTTGTCTTCCCTGATTCTCAGTTTCTTTACTCTTGCAAGCCTAATTTTCATGCTTCACACCTAGTCCACATTACATCAAAACCTTCTTATGCCATGTACTTGCCTATTGAGCATCTTGAACACTCTGCCAGTGGAGGAACTTATATCATGGCTATTCTACTTCAGACATCCTGACATGGCATGTGCTCTTGTGCTCTTGTACCCTTTTTTAAGTATATCTTTCTGTCTTTGCACTTTTGTCTATAATTTCCAGGTACATAATCAGTTCTTTGTTTTAATTTTCTATGTTGCTTCTTGTGCCATAAGGCTATCTAGCAGCAGAAATATCTATGGTAGTTGGCTTAGGACAACCAATGAGTTAGGAATTAAGAATTTTCAAGACATTGTTTTTTTCTCTATAAACTTTATAGTACAGAAAGGCAGTCTAGAATTTGGGCTACTGGAAGTAAATAGGAGAAACTAGGACATGGGAAAGGATGGAGATTATGAGACAGGACCCAAGTTCTGCAAGGATAAAATTATCAGTTTAAGTTTTCGAGACACTGAAGTTTCAGATAACTGGATTCCTGTTAGGAGTGGTAGGCAGCAGAGGTGGAGGGAATTTGGCACTTAGGAAATAATGGATGCTCATGGACAAAAGTAGGCCTCTAAGTTGGATTCATAAAAGATGACTTCCTGCCACTTGTCCTACTCTTGATAATATGTCATGAAAGGTGTATTTAGCACTTTTAGAAATATGATTAGAAAACTTTACCATAGACACTTTGAATGCAAATATTTTAAGACTGATCATTGAAATATTTTAACTCCCTAACGTTTATTATTCACCCATTATGTTAAAGGGACAATTGTAGATGTTATTATATACACCATTGAAAAATGTTTACTTTTATTTGATTATCCAGATTATCTGTAAATTATGATGATGGAAAGTTAAAAGCCAGATTTGTTATCTTCAGGGATCTTGCAGCTGTTGCTAAACATTTAATAAACTTTTATCTATTGTTGATAACAAGCAAACATATTATTTTGATATTTATCTTATGAGGTTTTATAATTGCTTTATTTTTTCTTTTATTTGCATTGATATTGTGTCTTTTGTATACATCTTTTGTTTGCATTTATACTCTTAATTTTAGTATTTTCATTGTTTTCATTTCATTTCATTCGTTATTTTCATTATTTTCAAAATGACATATTTTTATTATTTCAGATTTTGGAAGAGACTCAGGGATACCTTATGTTTCTGATTTTCTAAAATTAATGGTTATTTTCTTATTGATTCTAGACATCCAGTAGACTCTCCTTCTAATTATGTATTTGGTGTAATTTAACAAAATAATTTGTAATATATACTGAGATCTGTACAACCTGGGAAAAATATCAAAGTTCAATACCATTCAAATAGGTTTTCTAAAATTTTCTCTTTTATGAATCCATATCATATTATGTATAATTTTGCCCCAAAGGCCAGTTTAGTCTTATTTAAGAGTTTCTATTTTTTCTTATCAATAAAGGAATAAAATTTAATTACTACAGAATTTTTCAAAGTGTTTCAGATGTTTCACCAGAGATTTCTCATGTCCTATTATCAGTGGAATATGGCAAAGTGAAACACTCACTGATTTATATGTATTTTTATATGATTCAGTTTTATATTGCATATTTCTCATATTTTCTGTACTTGGATAGCTTATTCAGTAAGTAGGTAAAATCATATTTCTTCATTTTTATCTATACATATTTCAGCAATTTTCATCATATATTCTGAGGTAACAGTATGTGTCTGTTATTAATGGAGAGTCCATGAAGTTCAGTGGAATCTGGGGGCAGCTAGCACAGAGGTGGGTTGGATATGAGAGTTTGGATATGAAAGGATTGTTGTAAAAAGAGATAAGTAAGTATTTGAACTTTTTTTGAAGTTTTACAATGAAGAAAGCTTTTTTTCCCTATGTTCTTATTGTAAACCATTGATGACTTTGAGAGGAAAAGCTATTTGAGTTTATTTGGAGCCACTGTGAAATAAAAGGATCATCTTAATCTGGTTTTAAGGGGATCACTTTGTTGGCGTTAATCTACTATGAGCCAGAAATAAAGTTTTCAGAGATTTGTAAAGTAATTGAAGCAGCTGGGAAAGAAAAAGAATAGGAGCCAAAGGTCTTTTGCTTTATATTGATTCAGTTAGGGAGCAATATAGTCTAAGATTTTAACAATAGACACAGAATGGTGTAGACAGACTTTTGATAGCAGATATAGTATTTTCATGTTAACTGATTGATTTTGTTCTGTTGTTACCTTTTAAAAAAGTAAATAGTTTGGAGAGATTCTTTTTCAGGACAGAGCTAAATATCATGTTAACTTCTGAAATAATTAGTTTTTAAGCAATGTAGTTAGTGTGCATGAGGATTATTTGGGTACACTTCTCAGATAATTAAGAAAAAGCTGATAATTTTTTAAAATTACTTAAGCTAGTGCACTGGATGTATAAACTTTGCCTTTGTTTGGACTCTGTGGGAGAGGGCGAGGGTGGGATGATTTAGGAGAATGGCATTGAAACATGTATATTATCATATATGAAACTAATCGCCAGTCCAGGTTCGATACATGATATAGGATGCTTGGGGCTGGTGCACTGGTATGACCCAGAGGGATAGGATGGGGAGGGATGTGGGAGGGGGGTTCAAGATGTAGAACACATGTAAACCTGTGGCAGATTCATGTCAATGTATGGCAAAACCAATACAGTATTGTAAAGTAATTAGCCTCCCATTAAAATAAATTTAAAAAAAATCAAGCACCTGTGAAAAATTCAGGGATAAAGGAAAATATAATATGACTTTTGTTTCATAAATATATTTCAGTACTTGTTTGATTGGATTTTATTCTTTTCTCTATTAATCACTTGGAAATGACTAATATACACATGTAAGATATTAAACTGATTGTGCAACACATGTATGTTTGTAGTAAAAGTAACAGTATATATATGAGTTTTGCTTACTAAATTTATTTATATTTTACTTCTTTCTGGACAGGATGTGAGGCAACTGATCATAATACTGTGCTTTCTATGTTAACTACTTTATAACATTGAAACTAAAGATGAGATAACTTTAATATATTGTAAATTTTACATCTTAAGAAGCCTTCACAGTGCCTTTTATGATGTTAAAGGTACATAATATATGTTTTTTATATAAATAAAAGAGGTCAAACAATATGACCAATCTCACTGAACTCTGTAACTCAATCAATAGTTATTGAACTGTTAGAGTTCTTAACAGGTAACTCTAGATAGGAGTCTGAATATTGATTTTGCTGCTGTATGCTTGACCTTATGCAGGGTCCTATGTGTCTCTGGGTGTATATTTCTTTAATCATACAATGTAGGAGTTGGTCTAGATATAACTTAAGCTTCTATCATTCCATCTGGTGTCTGTGAATAACTAATTTGTGCTTGCACACTCACTTAATACTTTGGCCACCTCATGCAAAGAGTTGACTCACTGGAAAAGACTCTGATGCTGGGAGGGATTGGGGGCAGGAGGAGAAGGGGACGACAGAGGATGAGATGGCTGGATGGCATCACCGACTCGATGGACATGAGTTTCGGTAAACTCTTGGAGTTGGTGATAGACAGGGAGGCCTGGCGTTTTGTGATTCATGGGGTCGCAAAGAATCAGACACGACTGAGCGACTGAACTGAACTGAACTGAATTACTGATGATGCCTGATCCATGTCTAGATAATTCTAAATATTAAGTCTTTCTTATACTGAGTTAAAGTATGTCTTCCTGTTTTGTGTTATTCATAAGTGTGCTAAGTGTGCCCTTAGTATATTCATAGAAATTATTGATGAAAGTGGTATACAAAACTGTACAGGGTATTTTATTATGATCACATTTTTTAACAACAAAAATACCTGTTAATCCACTTTTAAATCAGTACCTTTTGGATGTGGCCATTAAATTCATAGTAATCAATTAATTGTCCTTGTGGTTCAGACAATTTGTCTCCATTGTGCACTGAAGGACATCACAGAAACTTGACAGATGGCTTGCAAAGTCTTGATCCATTTTGATGGATGCATTTTCTAGGAAGGAAGGAAGAGGGAAAGTACAGAGGGAGAGAAGGAAAAATAGAATGGAGGAAGGAAAGAAGGAAGGAATTAAATTGTGGACATGACTGAGCGACTGAACTGAACTGAAGATTTACTATTAGAAAATCTTTAGGGTTGTTTATCCTTAAGAATTTTGATTTTATAAATACCATTTTCTCTGCATCATCATTTTCCCCAGATGTTCTGTAGTACCTTCCATGCTTAAAACAATTTTTCTTTGACATCAGGACATGCATATTTCACTCCTTCTTCACTTTCTCTGTAGTTTGTAGCTAGTCTTCGTTTTCTTTTCTTGTGGGGGCAGGGGGCTCACTTTCTCACTTGGATGCCTAATAGTAATTCTCAGCAGTCTATCCAAGAAGGAATTATTGATTTTTCTCACACAACAAAAAGAAAACAAAATCCTCTTTCTGAAATTTCCCAGTCTCAGTAAATTAGAGCCATAATCTACCCAGTTGTTCAGGCAGCAAAGAGTCAGACTTGATCTCTCTCTACCATTAAAATATAAATTCAACATTTCCTTTTTCACTACTGCCAACTTAGTCTCCATCTAGCTATAACCCTCTAATTGCTCTCTCTTCTTTTTACTTCTTACCTTCTTACCTTTACTTCTCTTGACAATCCCACGATGATCCTTCAAAATTATGTCACTGTTTTGCTGGAAACCTTAAATAGTACCCTTTCACTCTTACAGCAAAATTCAGAGGATCTTGTCCTACAAGGCTCTATGTGAATAGACCAGGCTACCTCTCCTGTCTGATCATTTACCCCTCCCTCTACTGTTCTTCCTACTCCAGCCATACTGGCCTTCTTCCTATTACTTGTACTTGCCTTGAAAGTTTTTCTTTTCTCATTCTTAAATGTTCCTTTGTAAAGTTTTCACATGGCTCCTTCCCACATATTAGCCAGTTTGCTACCAAGTATCACCCAGCCTATCAAAATAACTTTCAGAATTCATTATTCTCTATCCCCTTACACTCTATTCTCTTCTCCCTGTGTTGCTGTTCAGACCCTAAGTCGTGTTTGATTCTTCGAGACACCATGGACAGCAACACACCTGGATTCCCTGTCCTTCACCATCTCCAGAGTTTGCTCAAACTCATATCCATTGATTCAGTGATGCCATCCAGCCACCTCTTCTCCCTAACACGTCTGTTTCCCCGTAACAATATAAGCTACAAATCTATCTTTTTTAACCTTCTATACAAAAGTCCTGAATCATAGAAGAAACATAATAATCATTGTTAACTGAAACACCATTTTCTTTCAAATGCTATCTCGTTGCCACTGCCTTTATATTTTGCGATTCTAAATGCCATATTAATTATTTTACTGTGATATATTTGCTTAAAATACGATCATGACGCTTCAACATTTTTCTGAAAATCAAGCTATATTTAGGGGTAAAATGGTGATGCTGTTATATTAACATGCTAGCTTTATGAACATTCCACGCACATAGTTCGAAATATTATTTACTAAGCTACAATTTTCAAGCTAATTGAGTATATATTGTAATCAAAAAAGTTAAATGATTTGTGTCTGTATCGTGATTGTGGTGATGGTTGAATGGGCATAAGACCATCATATATCTGGCCCATCAAATAGCGTATAGTAATTATGTACAGTTTTTGGGGAGTGTATCAGTAATACGTCAGGGAAGCCATTTAAAAGTAAAATATCAGGAGTGAGTTAAATATTTACAACTTTTACTTTGTGATTATAACTCAGAAAGAGGATGCTATTTCTGTTCATTCAAATTAAAATTTTCAATTCAGGGATACTAAAGCCCCATGTTATTCTTTTTCTAGTTAATCTTGCTTTAATGAAAACATATAGTCATTTTTTTTTAATGTGAAGGGCTTTAACTTCTTAAGAACACTTATTTTAATACAAAAATATGGATATATGTAGTAAAATATAAAAAGTGTATACCAACTCTAAGATAGCAGATTCTTTTGCCCATACTCATAGAAGAGAACAGAGACTGTGACCTTTAGTGGTATTTGTTAAAAAAAAAATTTAAGCAAAAGATACAGAATTAATAAAATCAGAGTTTAACATTTGTTCAAAGGTAATGCTGAGCAAATTCTTGTTGCTTGCTATTATTAATCATAACTTTTTATATGTTTTAAATATTTTTAATTTAAAAAAACAAACCATAATAAGAAAAATGCTCTCGGTGTGTCATTTAAATGAATCTATAACCTGGTAATCATTGGCTCTAGTGTAAGTTGTTTGCTATTAAAGATAGAACAGGACAGTTTTTGTTTGTAGTCTTCCTAAATGATTTTAGTCTGCCTGTTTTATTGTATAGGTTTAAATGTCTTTTTCACATTATTTCTTCAATAACATTTCTTCTAAAGTCATTTGTTTTTCTACCTTCTATTACTTTTCCTCTACTGAGTATAGGATGTCTCAGTTTAGATGCCTAGGAACTGGAACACAAGAAATATAAAAATATAGTTATTCTCAATACATTTTAAATTTTTTAGATAAGGATGAAATATATATAAATGAAATACAATTAAAGTAAGATTCAGTTTCTAAAACTTTCTGTTCTTTTTAACTTCACCATTACTGTCAGTGGTATTAATCTTCTCACTCTTTTTACAGTTTTTTTCTCTATCCCATTCATTCAGTCATTAAATATACATAGTTTAACCCTTCTATAATGCTATACATTTTTGCCCTAAAAGAGAATCCTGTCATGTTGAAGTGAATAAAATTATTGGAATGAGCCTTTTGGGTAAGTCAGGAACCTAATGCCAGTCATTGGTGAACATAGCAGATTTGTTTTCATGAAATGTATAGCCTAGCAGGTTTGCCATTCCCTTCTCCAGTGGACCACATTCGGCTGTGGTCCATGTGATCAGATCGGCTAGTTTCCTGTGATTATGATTTCAGTTTGTCTGCCCTCTGATGCCCCCTAGCAATACCTACCGTCTTATTTGGGTTTCTCTTCCCTTGGTCGTGGAAAATCTCTTCACAGCCGCTCCAGCGAAGTGCAGCCACTGTACCTTACCTTGGACGAGGGGTATCTCCTCAAGGCCGCCCCTCCTGACCTTGAACGTGGAATAGCTCCTCTCGACCCTCCTGCGCCCACGCAGCCACCGCCTGTTGGACATGGGGTAGCTCCTCTCGGCCACCGGCCCTGGCCTCAGGCGTGGGGTAGCTCCTCACGGCCGCGCCTCTTTGCGTGGTTCGTTGCGCGGGGGGCCGGCGTCTCTCGCGTCGCGTCTGCGCCACAGGGGCCGGCGTCTCCAGAAAAACATCTGTTTCTGTTTCATTGACTATGCCAAAGCTTTGACTGTGTCGATCACAATAAACTGTGGAACATTCTGAAAGAGATGGGCATCCCAGACCACCTGACCTGCCTCTTGAGAAACCTGTATGCAGGTCAGGAAGCAACAGTTAGAACTGGACATGGAACAAAAGACTGGTTCCAAATAGGAAAAGGTGTACGTCAAGGTTGTATATTGTCACCTTGCTTATTTAACTTATATGCAGAGTACATCATGAGGAATGCTGGGCTGGAAGAAGCACAAGCTGGAATCAAGATTGCTGGGAGAAATATCAATAACCTCAGATATGCAGATGACACTACCCTTATGGCAGAAAGTGAAGAGGAACTCAAAAGCCTCTTGATGAAAGTGAAAGAGGAGAGTGAAAAGTTTGGCTTGAAGCTCAACATTCAGAAAACAAATCATGGCATCTGGTCCCATCACGTCATGGGAAATAGATGGAAAAACAGTGGAAACAGTGTCAGACTTTATTTTTTGGGGCTCCAAAATCACTGCAGATGCTGATTGCAGCCATGAAATTAAAAGACGCTTGCTCCTTGGAAGGAAAGTTATGACCAACCTTGATAGTATATTAAAAAGCAGAGACATTACTTCGCCAACCAAGGTCCGCCTAGTCAAGGCAATGGTTTTTCCCGTGGTCATGTATGGATGTGAGAGTTGGACTGTGAAGAAAGCTGATCGTCGAAGAATTGATGCTTTTGAACTGTGGTGTTGGAGAAGACAATCTTGAGAGTCCCTTATACTGCAAGGAGATCCAACCAGTCCATTCTAAAGGAGATCAGTCCTGGATGTTCATTGGAGGGACTGATGCTAAAGCTGAAACTGCAATACTTTGGCCACCTCATGAGACGAGTTGACTCACTGGAAAAGACTCTGATGCTGGGAAAGGTTGGGGGCAGGAGGAGAAGGGGACGACAGAGAATGAGATGGCTGGATGGCATCACCGACTCTGTGGACATGAGTTTGAGTGAACTCTGGGAGTTGGTGATGGACAGGGAGGCCTGGCGTGCTGTGATTCATGGGGTCGCGGAGAGTCGGACACGACTGAGCGACTGAACTGAACTGACCTGAACTGATAGCCTAGCAGGAGATAGAGAAAAGTAAACAGGAAATTCTCATATTGGTATAAAAATACCAGGTGTTATGAAATAGTAAGGAAGCACCTATCGCAATCACAGAGATTATGGAAAGCTGCTTAGGAAAAGTAGCGTCTAATTAGAGACCTGAAGATTGTGTAGGTCTTTGCCAGATAAAATGTAGAAAGGCTAAAGTTTTTTTTCAGACATAATTGTAAATCCTTAAGAGACAGCACAGTGATTTAAAGAAAGGAAACATGATTGAATTTGCTACCAGCATGGATTGTGAGAAAGGGAAAAGCAGTATAAGATGAAACTAGAGAAGTATCCAAGAGGAGTTTTGAAAGGTCTTTTGTATGCCATATTTAAGAATGTGAATTTTATTCTAAGAGAGTGAGGGAGTCCAATTCACACAGTGGCTGCAGACCCTGCTCCATCTAACTATGTAGTGTTCACTTTATTTATTTATTTTTGGAAATAATTCCCTAATTTTCCAAACCTGATCATATCCCCCTGAAAGGTTGTTGCTGAACCATTCAAAGACACCGGGATTCTTGGCCTCCGGAGGAGAAGAATTCAATCTGGGGCCAGAAAAGAGGCCTGATGGCTCAGAGCTTTGTGTAATAAAGTTTTATTAAAGTATAAAGGAGATAAAGAAAGCTTCTGCATAGGCATCAGAAGGGGGTAGAAAGAGTACCCCCTTGCTAGTGTTACAAATGGAGTTATGTACTGTATTACAGTGAATGAAAAGAATGTCTGGAAGTTGTAAAGACCACATTAGACCTACTCCCATAATTTACACCTTAAGATAACAGTATTAGCCAGGTTTTGTCCAGAAACTGTCCTCAAGCAGGATACAATATTGTTATATAATCCTAAGGAATGTAGAGGGACAAAAAAGTTTGTCCTTTCTTCCTCCTTGAGAACTCCAGACCCCTCTCTCCTTGGGAACCCCTAGACTTCTTATCAACCTGCCTAGGAAATGACTCTCTCAACCCCTTCAGCACTTTACACTTCAACTTCAGAGTGCATGCTATAATTATAACAAATTGTAAGGTTAAATGCTCAATGTCTGATTCTCCTCCTGGATCATACCCTGTAAAATAGTAGAGATCAAGTGTCTGACTTATTGCTGTGTCTTCAACATCAGTGTCAGTGTCTTTTATATAGTAGATGCTCATTAAGTATGTATTGAATGAATGCTCTATAGAGAGTAAATTGTCAGTAATAAAATAGTTTTCAAGATTAACTAACAATTTAGCTAAAGAAAACTAAAAGTCAGTATTGATTTTAACATTTTTCCCCCTCATTCTTATCTCCCTGACTGTTTTAACAAACTGTAATTGAAGAATTCACTTTCCTAAATATTATGATACAAACTAAGAAACATAAGTGATTTTGTGTGAAGAAGAAATATTAATACTTTAAGAATTAATGGCTATGGTTCAAGCAAGGTATATAGTAGAGTACAATCAGCAATATTAATTTATAGCTATTGTCATACATTATTACAACTTAAAGGAAAAGTTTTACCCTTTATGGATTTCTTGTATTTCTGAAGTTACATATCAGCTTTCAAATGATTTTTTTTATGCCAGTACAGAAAGAATTGCTAGAGCAGGTCTCCTTCTAAAGTATAATTACAGACTTGTGGCTAGTAATTTGTTAACAAATTATCTTAAAGGATCAGAAGAAATTGATGAATTGGAAATAGCTATGTTTTTGCTATTCATAAAAATATACTTAATTAATAAATGATGAGTGCTTTTGCATCTAGGAAGGTATTAAGTTATGTAAAGATAAAATGTTTTTAACTAGAAAAGTAAATGTGATTTTGGATACTGTTAGCAGTCAGTATCCAGTGTTTTTTAAAAAACCATTCCAGTTGTGATCAGCAACCACACATATTCTGATAGGAGTATCTAAGTTCAGAAAGATCTACTTAGATTTCTGGCTTCCAAACTGAATATTACATTGAAAGATTTATGAAAAAAAATTAATTTTAGCTCTTAAAGTTATAATCATGGTTTTAAAAGAATAAGAGTTCCAGAGAA
Organism: Moschus berezovskii; assembly: GCF_049115385.1. Classification (NCBI taxonomy): domain Eukaryota; kingdom Metazoa; phylum Chordata; class Mammalia; order Artiodactyla; family Moschidae; genus Moschus; species Moschus berezovskii. The sequence continues at coordinate 61,245,452 of NC_142460.1, forward strand.
CCCGACTCAGTCAATTTATGCAGTGTATTAAGAAACTACTTCATGATCTTTGGCACAACGTAATGAAAACATGGCAGAATTTACTAGAGAAACTCTTATCAAAGGATGAATTATATTAACTAGAAAGAAAAGAAAGTTGAGGGAATCTTCTTGTTTGCTTGGGAAAATGAAGATATATGTATATTCCAGAGCAGAGTTACCTAGTTTGATTTTTTTTCACACGCTCCTTTTGAAATAGAAAAGTAGAAGAATGTTGAAGAAGGTAACCTAATTTTTTGTGTGTGACATTTGGATAAAGTTGTGAGGAAGGTTAAAAAAAAAACTCAATTTAACAAAACTACATATTCAAATTAGTGATAAAAACATTGTTAGAGAAGAAAAAATCTTCAGCTACATTTTTAAAATATTTTTGTCAGTAGTGCTTAAATATGAAACATTGGTACTATACATGGACTCTGAAAGTTTCTAAAATTATAGGCATATGAAACCATTGGCTTTGGTTGCTTTTTGGCCACACTGTGTGGCTTGTGGAATGCTAATTTCCTGACCAGGTATTGATCCTGGGCCCTTGGCAATAAGAGCATGGAGTCCTAACTTTGGATCACCAGGGGATTCCCAAGATATTGGCTTTTTAAAACTAAAAGCACTGTGAAAAAAATAAGTTATATATTCTAAAGGAAAATAAGTTAAAAGTTGACCCATGGCAGCTGAAAGTTAATGTAAGAGAAATGCCACGTATACTATGCATTTCTTTCTTCATGTGGATTAATTATATAAAGTTGAATTTTAATAAGATGTTTCTTTTTTTATAAGTGGTATGTAGTGTAATTTTGGCTAATTCAGTTCATCTGTGTTCAAAGAAAACCATTTTTTTCCTGGTGGAATCTATGAAGTAACTATATAATGCATAGGAATGGTTAGATGTAGGGTGAATGGGAGATGAGAGGGAGAAATTCCATGAACAGCTACTGTTTGCCTACAACCAACTTATATTTTGAAATTTAATTTTCACAAAAATTCTGTCACTTATTACTCTTTATTTTATACATTATTATTTATTTTATAGATAAGAAAGGTGAAGCTTATAAAGTATAAGAAAATATTATAGATAATACCAGCATTTCTCATTCAGGGAGCCAAGTGTAAATTAAAATGTATCTCACTTCAGTACATGTTCTTACCTTTACACCTCCGTAGCCCTCACGTGATGTTGGTGATGGTAGCAGTTACTATAGTAGTAGTAATAATAGTAATAGTGAATGCACATACCTACTGTGCTTCATGTGTCCTTAGCACTTACATACATTAATTTTATTTAATTCAAAAAAAAGAACCCTATAAAATATGTACTCTTTTGCCCTTGTTTTTAAGGTGAGAAAAAGAGATTGAGAAATAGAAGAAACCACCATTGTATGGGTGTGTATAGGCTTGTGGGATATTAGTGATGCAAGTGGTGAAATGCAGACCTTTAGTAAAAATTAAATATTATAGATAGTATGTGTTTAAATATAATTTTACATATATGTCATCCTTTAAATAATTTATGACTGTTAATTGAGTTCTGAAAAGTTATGTAATATTAAAGTTCTAAAGAAAAGAGACAATGGAGAATAGAACTATTCATATTTGTGAATGGGTAAAGAATGCTGGATCATTGAAAAAGCAAGACAGTTCCAGAAAAACATCTATTTCTGCTCTATTGACTATGCCAAAGCCTTTGACTGTGTGGATCACAATAAACTGTGGAAAATTCTGAAAGAGATGGGAATACCAGACCACCTGACCCGCCTCTGAGAAATCTTAGCAGGTCAGAAAGTAACAGTTAGAACTGGACATGGAATAACAGACTGGTTCCAAATAGGAAAAGGAGTACGTCAAGGCTGTATATTGTCACCCTGCTTGTTTAATTTATATGCAGAGTACATCATGAGAAACGCTGCACTGGAAGATACACAAGCTGAAATCAAGATTGTTGGGAGAAATATCAATAACCTCAGATATGCAGATAACACCACCCTTGTGGCAGAAAGTGAAGAGGAACTCAAAAGCCTCTTGATGAAAGTGAAAGAGGAGAATGAAAAGGTTGGTTTGAAGCTCAACAATCAGAAAACTAAGATCATGGCATTTGGTCCCATCACTTCATGGGAAATAGATGGGGAAACATTGGAAACAGTGTCAGACCTTTTTGGGGGCTTCAAAGTCACTGCAGATGGTGATTGCAGCCATGAAATTAAAAGATGCTTACTCTTTGGAACAAAAGTTTTGACCAACCTAGACAGCATATTTAAAAGCAGAGACATTACTTTGCCGACAAAGGTCCATCTAGTCAAGGCTATATTTTTTCCAGTAGTCATGTATGGATGTGAGAGTTGGACTATAAGGAAACTGAGCACTGAAGAATTGATGCTTTTGAACTGTGGTGTTAGAGAAGACCCTTAGAGTCCCTTGGACTGCAAGGAGGTCCAACCAGTCCATTCTGAGGGAAATCAGTCCTGGGTGTTCATTGGAAGGACTGATGTTGAAGCTGAAACTCCAATACTTTGGCCACCTGATGCGAACAGCTGACTCATTTGAAAAGACCCTGATGCTGGGCAAGATTGAGGGCAGGAGGAGAAGGGGACAGCAGAGCATGAAAGGGTTGGATGGCATCACCGACTCAATGGACATGAATTTGGGTAAACTCTGGAAGTTAGTGATGGACAGGGAAGCCTGGCATGCTGCGGTTCATGGGGTCACATAGAGTCGGAGACGACTGAGCAGCTAAACTGAACTGATAATAGTAAATGCAGTGATTAATTGGCATACATCCTCTTTTAGGCTTTTCCTTTTCTGTGTCTTCTTTGCTACTTTTGGTAATATGGCTTAGTAGTGTTGTTGGCTTTACTTAATAGGTTAGTTAATATCCTGCAGTTTTCTAAGGTCTTAGGAAACAATATATATATAAAATATTTTGTTTGAAGGAATCATAGGGAAAACAATGGACCATGGGAAAGAAGTGATAGGGACTCCAACATGGAGTGACTAATGAGTAGGGGAGTTAAAGAGGTGTCCTCAAATGATGGAAAGTAAATTAGGTCTAATATGTCAGAATACAGGAAGACTATGTTTTTGATTAAAAGATTTATTTCTACCTGTAGAGATTATTATTATTAGGCCTCCAGAGCAGAGGGTCTGTAAGTTCAAAATACTGGACTTTCAAGAAATACAAGAAGTCCCAAAATTGCAAAGAGTCAATTTCAATAACTTAATAAAATGTGCATAATGAAAAATCAGTGTATTAATTGATTATAATCTTTTTTTTTATTTATTGGAGGCTAATTATTTTACAATATTATATTGGTTGGTTTTGCCATACATTGACATGAATATGCCCTGGGTGTACATGAGTTCCCCTTCCTGAACCCCCCTCCCACCTCCCTCCTCCCCTTATCTTCCCTCTGGGTCATCCCCGCACACTAGCCCCGAGCATCCTATAATATGCATCGACCCTGAACTGGCGATTTGTTTCACATATGATAATATACATGTTTCAATGCCATTCTCCCAAATCATCCCACCCTCACCCTCTCCCACAGAGTCCGAAAGACTGTTTTATACGTCTATGTCTCTTTTGCTGTCTCGTATACAGGGTTATCATTTGCATCTTTCTAAATTCCATATATATGTGTTAGTATACTGTATTGGTATTTTTCTTTCTGGCTTACTTCACTCTGTATAATAGGCTCTAGTTTCATCCACCTCATTAGAACTGATTCAAATGCATTCTTTTTAATGGCTGAGTAATACTCCATTGTGTATATGTACCAAAGCTTTCTTATCCATTCGTCTGCAGATGGATTCTAGGTTGCTTCCTTGTCCTGGCTATTATAAACAGTGCTGTGATGAACATTCGAGTACACGTGACTCTTTCAATTCTGGTTTCCTCAGTGTGTATGCCCAGGAGTGCTATTGCTGGATCATATGGCAGTTCTATTTCCAGTTTTTTAAGAAATCTCCACACTGTTCTCCATAGTGGCTGTACTAGTTTGCATTCCCACCAACAATGTAAGAGGGTTCCCTTCTCTCCACACCCTCTCCAGCATTTATTGCATGTAGACTTTATGCTTAGTAATCTACAATATTGTGGAAGATATACTATTTGTGCATCACTGGAATACCATTTGGAGGAGGAAATGGCAGCCCACTCCAGTATTCCTGCCTGGAAAATCCCATGGATGGAGGAGCCTGGTAAGCTGCAGTCCATGGGGTCTCTAATAGTTGGACATGACTGAGCGACTTCACATTCACCATACCATTAATTGTCTTCAATTTTATAATCAGAGTTAAGGGATAGTTTTTCTAACATACTCTAATTCTCTTATATAATTTCTGTCAAAGTTTTTTTCCCCCCATCATTTCAATTCAGTTCAGTTGCTCAGTTGTGTCCAACTCTTTGCAACACCATGGTTGCAACACACCAGGCTTCCCTGTCCATCACCAATTCCCGGAGCCTGCTCAAACTCATGTCCATTGAGTTGGTGATGCAATCCATCCAACTCATCATCTGTCATCCCCTTCTCTCCTTCCTTCAGTCTTTCCCAGTATCAGGGTCTTTTCCAATGAGTCAGCTCTTCGCATCAGTTGGCCAAAGTATTGAAGTCTCAGTTTCAGCATCAGTCCTTCCAATGAATGTTCAGGACTGATTTCCTTTAGGATGGACTGATTGGATCTCCTAGCAGTCCAAGGGACTCTCAAGGGTCTCCTCCAACACCACAGTTCAAAAACTCAATACTTCAGCACTCAGCTTTTTTTTTTATGGTCCAACTCTAACATCCATACATGACCACTGGAAAAACCATAGCTTTGACTAGATGGACTTTTGTTGACAAAGTAATGTCTCTGCTTTTTAACATGCTGTCTAGGTTTGTTATATCTTTTTTCCAAGGGTAATCGTCTTTTAATTTCATGGCTGCAGTCACCATCTGCAGTGATTTTGGAGTCCAAGAAAATTTTCTGCATAGATAGAACAATTTTTGTATTGTACACACACAAATCATATTTGGAAAATCATAGAAATGACATTTATCCTTACTATTTCCTACACTTTTTTCTGTCTTCTCTTCTCCCTCTACTTTCTCCCTTCCCCTCTCTCCATATCTCTCACTTGCCCTCTGTCTCCTGTCTCTACAGTTAAGACCCGCTAATCATCCTATGGCACAATCATGGTTAATATTTTCAAAATATTTTCAGTGCATAGAGATTGGACCACCAAAACTTATGATTTATGGATAAATAATTGCTACCAAATTTATAAATATGCTGAAGATTAAAATAGGTTTTGAAGGCATGAAGCAACTTATGCTCTACTCTTCCAACTGGATAAAAATCACATTTAAATTTTTCATAATAAATTTCTGTAGCCTAATGTTATGAAAACATGAAGAAGTATACCTTTAAATCCTTGTTTTTAAGATTTCAAAAGTTGTGCAGTAATAAATTGTGAGAAATTATACTGTCAGTAATAGTATATGAAGATATTGCCTGATGGCTAGAATGTATTCATGTTTCAGTGATGGAAGGTAGCATGCAATAAACAGTGAAATAAATAGGAAATGCATTAAAAATAATTTTGTTTACAATTTTTTACTCTGGGACTTGAGTTTATGATTTTTTTTTTGAAGTTGAGTATTGACATTTTAGGTAAATTTATTTGGCTTTAATCGTCTTTTAGTGAAGATAAATATATATTTTACTTCTCAAACATGGGTTTGGAGTATGTATTAAAGTGGAGGAAGATACCACTCTAATTTTTTTAAAAATCAGATGATTTAGATATATTTACAGAGTCTAGAAATAACAGTCCAAGCTTGTTGTAGCAACTCTTGTCAAAGCAATTTGGTAACAGAGCATTTTGTTCAGGTTCCCATTTAGAAGTTTAATGTTTAAGCTTATAAAAGCAAATGACCAAATGATACAATTTCCATTATGCCCTACTGAAAAAAATATTTATGGATATAAAACTTTTAAATTCCTTATTATTGTATCACTGAGACTATGTTATGCTGTCTGTACTGTGGTAGACAGTTAGCTATTTAAAATTCTTTTTTAAAAAGATGATTGATCATTTTATAGGGTATAGCAGAAATTGTCTTGATTTTATAAAATAAGACTTTCAAAATTATTTAGTATTTTCAGAGATTTATTTACCTCAATTTGTTTTACTAGTTATTATTCTAGTTAAATGGTCAGTTGTGCCTGCTATGTCACTTCAGTTGTGTCTTAACTCTGTGTGACTTTATGGACAGTAGTCTGCCAGGCTCCACTGTTTATGGGATTCTCCAGGCAAGAATACTGGAGAATATTTAGTAGTATTTAGTACTTAGTAATATTTACTTATTTGTATTGAAAAATGTTTTGATCCCAACTTATAATTTCAATTCAGTTCAGTTGCTCAGTCATGTCCGACTCTTAACAACCCCATGAACTGCAGCATATCAGGCCTCCCTGTCCATCACCAACTCCTGGAGTCCACCCAAACCCATGTCCATTGAGTTGGTGGTGCCACCCAACCATCTCATCCTCTGCCGTCCCCTTCTCCTCCTGCCCTCAATCTTTCCCAGCATCAGGGTCTTTTCAAATGAGTCAGCTCTTCATGTTAGGTGGCCAAAGTATTGGAGCTTCAGCTTCAACATCAATCCTTCCAATGAACACCCAGGATTGATCTCCTTTAGGATGGACTGGTTGAATCTCCGTCCAGTCCAAGGGACTCTCAAGAGTCTCCTCCAACACCACAGGGGTAACCAACAACTAATTGTAGTGATTTGAAAGCATAATGTGAGTTTTGCTTCATAATTTATGTTACATTCTTATGTACTTAATTTTCTGATTAGTAAACAGGTTTCTATGGGGACAGAAGGGTTTCTTTTCTATCACACTACTTAATGAACTTAATATATTCTTAAATTACTTCCTAAAGTAAATTAAGTAAACAAGTAAGCACTACTTTAGTGAAATATGCATATCACATATTCTTAGTATATGCAGGTAAATCTTATAGTTAACATAAAATCAAATCTAAGTTATTCCTTGTTCATTATACTACATTATTCATAAATAAGATATATGCAACAATAGGATATACTTGTTTTTGGTAAGTGTCTAATTGAAAAAATACATAGTTTTTGCAAGACTTAAGGATATGTTGTATTTTTTATATTAATAACAGTAGTAAATAATTAGTAAATTAGAGAATACTAATATGAAAACTAGGGAAAGTATGAGGGAGTATAATGAACTTCAATAGTAGAGAATCTTTTTTGGAATGAAAGACTCTCCTGGATTCAGATTTGAAAGCAAGGAGTAAATTTATATGGCTATAATAAAATACATAATGAAAGAAGTTTTAAGAAGAATTAAAGTTTGTGACAGTGTAATAGATTTCACAGAAATTCATAAAAATACATTAATATTATCTACAAAGGAATGTTGTCTCTTGCTGAAAAAAAAAGACTCATCTAGGCATTTCATTTAATTTAGCTTTAGGGGAAAATTTTTATATATGCCTGTTTCAATAAGAGAAACTTTTTTCAGTCTAGTGAGACAGGGATTATAATTGACTATAATAACTTTTAGGTATTGGATACTATTTAAAGTTTCCTAGATCTAAAATCTTATGCCTTTGGCCAAAGTAGAAATTTGTGTCCATCTCTAATAATAATTTTCTTAATATTTCTTCACTTGACAAATTACTTTGCTTCAAGCTCTTCATGCTAATAAGTAGAGTGTGGATATTTTTTCCTTATCTTCCAAACTGTTTTGTACAAGGATTATCCTGCTTCATAGAAGAATAAAAAGACTATATCAAATCATAATATATCTCTGAGTATACATCTGTAATTTGTGAAGTTCTTCTTTACCAGTTCCTCTGCCATTTGATTCAAGTAGTCATCAAATAACTATTTTTAATTAAATTGTTGCACATATAACAGAGTCAGACATGACTGAAGCAACTTAGCAGCAGCATGTATAAAAGCTAAAATCATAAGGAAGTAAAATCAACAGAAGAATACATTTTCTCAAATAGGCAAAAATATCCTAAGCTCTATCAAAATACTTGCATTACAAATTAAGAAGTAAGGGAAGAGGCAACAGAGGTTGATTTTATCTTGTTCTCTCATCACAATAAATGATTGCTAATGAGAAGTATTTTAAAAACTTACCAAAATAATTTGTGGTTGTGTGTATTTTTTTTATCATATTGACATGTCTTCTACAACAAAAAAATTTTACACTTTAAAATAAAACCATATCAACTGATGGGAAAAGCGCAAAGAATTAAATTAAAAATTCTCATCTACCTATTAGATAAATTAGGAAAATCTCCTGTTGTTACAGTAAGGTGTAGAGAATGTAGCAGAAAACATTAAACACAATGAAAATATGCCTTTATTTATTTGATTCACAGTATTTTTACTGAACGTCTATGTAGTGTTAAGACCTGCATTTTAGGAGTTTTTAAAACCTAGTGTCAAACTTCTCTTGGTTAATTACGTACCATTTACAAAAATAAACAAACCTGTAAACATGTTTCCATTTAAATAAACTATCCTTGTGTTGGCATACAGCATTTTTTTTTCCAATTTCATTATTCCAGAAACTTTTAGAGAGGACTTCCCATACAGTTTTCTTTATAGTTATATATATTTCTTGTTGTTCAGTTGCCCAGTCGTGTCCAGCTCTTCACAACCCCATGGACTGCAGCATATCAGGCTCCCCTGTCCCTCACCATTTCCCTGAGTTTGCCCAAGTTCATGTCTATTGGACTGGTGATGCATCAAGCCATCTCATCCTCTGATGCTCTTTTCTCCTTCTGTCCTCAGTCTTTGCCAGCATCAGAGACTTTTCCAATGAGTTGGCTGTTCTCATAAGGTGACCAAAATACTGGAGCTTCAGCTTCAGCATCAGTCCTTCCAATGATTATTCAGGATTGATTTCCTTTAAGGTTGACTGGTTTGATCTCCATTTTGTCCAAGGGACACTCAAGAGTTTTATCCAGCACCACAGTTCAAAGGCATCAATTATTCAGCACTCTGCCTTCTTTATGGTCCAGCTCTCACAACTGTACATGACCACTGAAAAGACAATAGCCTTGACTATATGGACCTTAGTTGGCAAAGTGATGTCTTTGCCTTTCAACACACTGTCTAGGTTTGTCATAGCTTTCCTGCCAAGAAGCAGTTGTCTTCTGATTTCATGGCTGCAGTCACTATCTGCCTTGATTTTAGAGCCCAAGAACAGGAAATTTATCACACTTCCACCTTTTCCCCATCCATTTACCGTGAAGTGATGAGGCCAGATGCCATGATCTTATTTTTTTAAATATTAATTTTAAGCTGGCTTTTTCATTCTCCTCATTCATCCCCATCAAGAGTTCCTTAGTTCCTCTTCACTTTCTGCCATCAGGGTGATATTCTCCACATAACTGAGGTTGTTGATATTTCTCTCGCCAATCTTTATTCTAGCTTGTAACTCATCCAGCCCAGCATTTCTCATGATGTGCTCAGCCTGTACGTTAAACAAACAGAATAACAACAAACAATCTTATTGTACTCCTTTCTCAATCCTGAACCAGTCCGTTGTTCCATACAGGTCCTAACTGTTGCTTCTTGACAGCATACAGGTTTCTCAGGAGACAAGTAAGATCGTCTGATACTCTCATCTCTTTAAGAGTTTTCCACAGTTTGTTATGATCCACACAATCAAAGGCTTTAGTGTAGTTGAAACAGAGGTAGACATTTTTCTGGGATTCCCTTGCTTTCTCTATAATCCAGCGAATGTTGGCAATTTGATTTCTTATTCCTTTCCCTTTTCTGAAACCAGCTTGGGTGCCTGGAAGTTCTCGGATCACGTAATGCTGAAGCCTAGCATACAAGATTTTGTGCATGACCTTACTAGCATGGGAGATAAGTCCAATTGTCTGGTGGCTGGAACTTCTTGAGTACTATACTTCTTGGGAATTGAGATAACTGAATAATTGGGAATTTTCCACTCCTGTAGCCTCTGCTGGATCTTCCAGATTTGCTGAAATATTGAGTGCAGCACTTTGACAGCATCATCATTTAGGGTTTTAAATAGCTCTACTGGAATTCCATTGCATCCACTAGCTTTATTGATAGCAGTGCTTCCTAAGGCCCACTTGACTGATTGTGTGCATGTGTGTCTGTAATACATTCTATATAAAATTAAGACCCTTGTGTTGTTTTGTGTTTTGGGGACGTACCTCACCCCATTTATAAGAATAAGTCCACGAAATAGCTTTACCTTAATAAAATGTTTGTTCTTTCCAATGAAAATTGAAATAATTAAAATTTATATACATTTGTTCCATTTTTGCATAGTATTTTTGAGTTACAGGTTTATGTAGACTTTAAGAGGAAATTTTATGTAATAAAGATTTTTTGATTTGCAAAAAGACATTAACTTCAAGCCAGCTTCTGCCCAGAATTCTTTAAGGCCATTAATTACCTGTATAAGGAAAAGGACTTAACTCTAATGCAGATAGCCAATAGTATGGTCTTTGTTTAGACTAATTGTGTTTTGCTTTAAGACTAAGGATTATACATAGAATTTAATCCAGAAGTATTGTTAAGAAAATGTACAAAATAAAAACTCTTACTGAGATATTTTTATATGTGATTTAAATTTTCTTTATGATGAGCACTACAATGAGAGCATGTTACTTTCCAAAGGTGCTGAAATCATGTGATAATTGAAAATTAACAAGTATTTTTTCATGTAATACATAAATACAGGAAAATATTAGTTAACTGTGTAAATCATTGTCTACTTTTTCATTTCTTATATTACTTTTTCAAATACATTTATTATGTTTCGCTAAATTTGTTAAAATTTTAGAAATATTCAGAAATCAAAGCATACCATTTTTTAAATCATATACTTTTATGATGTTTTTATCCTAGTGTAGATTGTTAAAATATTCATGATTGTTATAAATTGGTAATGGTTAATCTCTCAGTGTGTTTATATAGCACTTAAATAGAATAAAGAGTGCTAAATAAATTTCAGAAGTCATTAAAAGTCATAGATTTTAATGCACTCTGTGTATATTTGTGATAACATATAAGCCAGTTTGATGAAGCTTCCGTTGGCCAAGATTATGAAAATTTGAGTATCATAAAGAACTTGATGGACATATTTAAATATATTAATATCCTTCAGGCTACCTTGTTATGAGAAAGAGGGAGGGAGATAGAGAAAGCATAAAAAAGAGCCTTATATTTGATGATAGCTGTTATACCAAATCCTTACTTAGATTATTTGTAATTAAAGAAAAAAATGAAGCATTTATATTCATTTTCCAGTAGGAGATCTGTTTCTGGGTGACCAGATGGCGTTAATTCATGAGGGACAGTTTTTCATTATAGAAAAAATTCCTCCTACTAAATGAAGAAGAAATGATAGAATTAGAAAATCACCATTTTTCAAAACTTAATGGAATAATTAATTCGGAAAAGACTGTCAAAGGATGTTAAAGTCACTAGATGAAATATTTAGGGGAAAAAATTATTCAGGTTAAAAACAGAGAGCCAAATGTGAGCCATTGACCTTGATTGGATACAAAAGTAAATCTGAAAAAGGCCTATATTAAATATTAAAGAATATTAATTTTAAATATTAAAGAATTACTGTCAGTTTTAATAGATATGATAGTGATATCATGGTTATATAGGAAACTGTATTTTTCAAGAAGTAGTTATAAGTAAAGTGTTATATTATTTTGAAAAGTTAAAATGTTAAAAAATATGGTACTTGTTATTAAATTTAAGTTTTGCAGCTTATCCAACTTTATATCCTCCTGTTTTTGTTTTTGGTTTTTTTTTCCTATTTGGGGAGAAAATTTTTGAAACAAAATAGCTTAGAAACTGTTAGCAAATACAGTTTAGTTATACAGCATACATTTTGCTTTTTATTATTATCAAAAGCTTATAAAGAGTGAACTTTTCTTCTACTATTTAACATTTTTCACATTACTTAAATCACATTGATTATAAATAAAGACAAAAAATGATGAATGTTCAATGTGATTAATCTGCAGTATATCTCCCTTTTACTAAAGTATGTTAGTTGCTCAGTTCAGTTCAGTTCAGTTCAGTTCACTCGATCAGTGTGTCCGACTCTTTGCGACCCCATGAATCACAGCATGCCAGGCCTCCCTGTCCATCACCAACTCCCAGAGTTCACTCAGCTATCATCTCCATTGAGTTGGTGATGCCCTTCAGCCATCTCATTCTCTGTCATCCCCTTCTCCTCCTGCCCCCAATCCCTCCCAGCATCAGAGTCTTTTCCAGTGAGTCAACTCTTCATGTGAGGTGGCCAAAGTATTGGAGCTTCAGCTTAAGCATCAGTCCTTCCAGTGAACACCCGGAACTGATCTCCTTTAGAATGGACTGGTTGGATCTCCTTGCAGTCCAAGGGACTCTCAAGAGTCTTCTTCAACACCACAGTTCAAAAGCATCAATTCTTTGGCGATCAGCTTTCTTCACAGTCCAACTTTCACATCCATACATGGCCACTGGAAAAACCATAGCCTTGACTAGACGGACTTTGGTCGGCAAAGTAATATCTCTGCTTTTTAATATGCTATCTAGGTTGGTCATAACTTTCCTTCCAAGAAGTAAGCGTCTTTTAATTTCATGGCTGCAGTCAGCATCGGCAGTGATTTTGGAGCCCCCAAAAATAAAGTCTGACGCTGTTTCCACTGTTTCCCCATCTATTTCCCGTGAAGTAATGGGACCAGATGCCATGATCTTAGTTTTCTGAATGTTGAGCTTCAAGCCAACTTTTTCACTCTCCTCTTTCACTTTCATCAAGAGGCTCAGTCCTGTCCAACTCTTTTCTACCCCACTGTAGCCCACCAAGCTCCTCTGTCTGTGGAATTCTCCAAGTAAGAATACTGGAGTGGTTAGCCATTCCCTTCTGCAGGGAATATTCCCCACCCAGGAACTGAACGTGGGTCTCTGGCATTGCAGGTAGTTTCTTTACCATCTGAGTAACTAGGGAATCCTTTCTACTCAGGACACATTTAATTATTTTAACTCCAAGTCTCCAAAGTTGCAGACCTTTATTTTCTCATCTATTACTGTATTTCTTTAGCTAAAGATGTTTATTTAAAAAAAAAAAAAACAGTGTATTTTTTATACTTTTTGAATGTGCACCTTGCCACAGACAGACATTTGGCTTCTCAGGATTCTCCTACATCTACTTCTGTTTCAGATTTCTCCAGATGAAATTAGTCGTGTTATAACAGAATTCTCTTGTAATGTCATAGTTTTATTAGCACCTAGCAAGAAGGTCCCACTTCTGAACAGGAATGAATCAGGATAAGGTGGCAGATCATTGAAAGCAGAGGCAGCTTAGGATATATGACATTTTTTAAAAGGAATTTAGTATGAAATTATAGGGATATGGAGTAAGTGTATGACTGCAAATTTCAGGTTGAAATTGGAGGAAAGTTAAATATGTGAAACAACCATCTAGCTGTGGATTGAGGAGTCAGGCAAGGTAGAGAGTGTAGATACTTGCTTCTGTTTTGGACTACCCTAAGAAAGTACTGTGAGGATCATGTTATGCAGAACAGGAAATGACCAGAAAACAGTTGTCATTATTTGTAAGAAATACCTTTATTTCTATGTTATTTTATGGCAAAAATTTATGAAAAATAACTGATGAAAAAAGCTCTGGAGTTGAGGTGATGCATTATTTTAATGAGGAAAACAAGTTTAAGATTTCTTACATTAAAAATAATTTTACTTACAGTGTGTTAGTCACTCAGTCCTGTCTGACTCTTTGAAACCCCATGGACTATAGCGCGCCAAGTTCCTCTGTCCATGGGATTCTCCAGGCAAAAATACTGGAGTGGGTTGCCATTTACTTACTACTGTTTGTACAAATGCCAGAATATTGTGGCATTTTTCTTTCACCACTTGAACATACACACACTCGTACAGCCATATACACACTCAATGCAAACACATTCTTGTCTGCTAGTTTGGTTTCCTTGAGGCAGTTAGCAGAATTTATGCAAGTGATGTTTTCAAGAAAAGAACTTTTGCAAAATAAGATTCTACAGCCAACAGCATAAACTCCATCATAAGGCTTGATAATAATTAAAAATATTTTCTTCAGTAAGCCTGAAAAATAAAGTTTATATACATCCATATAATGTAAGACTTTTGATACCAATCCAAAAGCTTATGAGAAGTAATTTTTACAAAGGCAGAGGTTTTTATGTGCTTGGTCACAACTATGCCAAAAATTAGACTTGGGAAACTGAACAGAAATTTAGTAATTGCACTTCCATCAACACCATATAAGAATCTGCTTCACCAAAGCTAGTAAGTTTTGTTTTTTTTTTTTAACTGTGAAATTGTATGGCAAGATTGCTTAAAATAATACAAATACGGATATTATACATTGGCAAATGGTCCCCATTTATGCAGCTAGTTCACCCTTTTCACCAAGCAAACCCACATTGTTTTCAGTTGTTTTTGTTTTGTTTTTTTTTTTTGGAAGTTAACGTTTATCATTAATATTGGGTTTTATCTGTTAGCCAGTTCAGTAGACCAAAAATATTTCAATTTGTAGTACTTTGCGTGGGGTTGCTTATTGAAATTAACCATTGGTCTAATTTTTTTTTTTTTGGTAAATTATCTGATCATGCGTTTTACTAGTCCTCAGAACTTCTTCACGGCCCTTGCTTTTTAGCTATTTCCCATGTATGTCTTTGAACTTCAATACTTCATACGATTTTCATTATCATTACCTAAATATTCCATCCTGTGAGACAGATTTCATATATTCATCCTAGTCTACCATACCAAGGAAAAAATGCAGTGGCTACAACCAATCCTAGAATAGAAATAGTATAATGTGAACAGTGATGTTTTAAAAATGTATATATAGAATATACAAAAAGAAACAGGTCACCTCATCACTTGGTAAATTATACTTTTCAAAAAGTACTTTAAGGTCATTATTATATTTATTATTTTTTTCAACTTGGAGATCTAGACTTTTCAAGTACTTCAAATCTCTTAAATTTCAGAATTTAATGCTACTGTTAATTGAGCAAAAACTTCTCTTTCAAGTTTACTATATTTTAACCATTTACAAAATAATTCATGTGTTAGTTTTCAGAACAAACAAATCATGTCTATAATTAAAATCTCCCAAGTTAATAATTTTAAAAAGAAGCTACAGTTTTCTTTTTTTATTTATCCTACTTGGGATTTACTAAGCTTCCTGAAACTATGAGTCTCTGATGAAATTTAGAATTTTTTTTTTTGTTATCTTCCTTTTTCAAAATAATATTTATGACCCAATCTCTCTTCCCTTTGTATCTGGGACTCCAAAAACATGTATGCAAACCATTTCATACTGCTGCTTAGGTCATTGAGCTTTAATTCTCTTTTCTATTTAAAAATCTTTTTTTGTTTTTAATTCTCTGTATACTTCGGTGTGGATAATTTCTATTAACCTATGTTTCAGTTTCAGTGATCCTTTTTTCTGTTTTGTCCAATATTCATTTAATCTCATCCAGTAGATTTTTTTTTCAAATGTTGAATTGTTCAATTCCAGGACTTGTTTTCTTGGCTGCTTTGCTTTGCCTTGTTTTCTTTTGCAGTTTTTATATCTCTTGATTCATTATAGTCATCTTTTCTATAGATTCCTTAATAGATTTATTTAAATTATTTAAAATCTTCTTTACTTTGTCTATTTAATTTAAACTTACAAATTTTTCTGCTAATACAGAATCATATTTTTCCATTTCTTTACATATTTAGTAAATTCTTATTGTGTACTGGACATTATGGATAATACCTATTCATCCCTCCATATCTGGGGGGATTGGTTCTAGGAGTCCCCAAGTACACCAATATCCACAGATGTTGGTTTCTTATAATATAAAATGGAATAGTACAATGCGTTTGTATATTTATTGAAATATACTTTGTGTATAAGTGGACCTGTGCAATTCGAACCCATGTTCAAGAGTCAACTGTATTTTAAAGACTCTGGATAATGTAATATTCCTCTAAAAGTTTTAAAATTTTCTTCTATTTAATTTAATGACTCACAAACACCATGATTTTTTGGAGGTTTAGTTTTAGGCTGTGTTAGGGCTATTTCGGAGAAGGCAATGGCACCCCACTCCAGTACTCTTGCCTGGAAAATCCCATGGACGGAGGAGCCTGCTGGGCTGCAGTCCATTGGGTCGCGAAGAGTGGGACACGACTGAGCAACTTCATTTTCACTTTTCACTTTCTTGCATTGGAGAAGAAAATGGCAACCCACTCCAGTGTTCTTGCCTGGAGAACCCCAGGGACGGCGGAGCCTGGTGGGCTGCCGTCTATGGAGTCGCACAGAGTCGGACATGACTGACACGACTTAGCAGCAGCAGCAGGGCTATTTCACCCTGTCATGATTTTGTACTTCATTGTGGAGACAGTCCCTTAATCTTCCCTTAGTCTGGAAACAAAGTCTTTTTTCCTAACGCATGGCTTTTCTGGTAATTTACTGGAAAGCTAGGGTGCTTACAAAGCCTCTGAATTTGTAGGGACTTGAGCTACAAACTTACCTTCTTTGGGGTGGGCAGCTGCTAAAATCTCTACTGAGCTCTTTCAGGCTTTCAGTTCTTTTCCTCAGAGTCACTTTAAGATCTGAGGGGTGAGTATATGCAGTTCTTGGAATCCTCCTTCTCTGTCTCTGTACAGCTACACCCCTCCCCCAATTTCCAGCTCATCCAAAATCCAAAAAGTCCAACCTCTGATTCCTCAGTGGAGGTGTGTGTTTGTGTGTAAGAGGCTGTGGGGTGGCTGGGTGTTGGGTAGAGATAGGGGAAGGGATCAGTACAACTGCACATTTTAGCTTGAGCTATTTCTATCCCTTTCCAGCCACCCCATTTCCTGTATTATAGACCGAGTTGTGCCTTCAAGGTGTATGAAGTGTCTAAAGTGTGACCTTCACCAGTGTGATACTTTTCTTTCAAGGATCTTAGTTTAACTCCTTTAGTTTCTACTTCCCTCAAGTCTCTTCCAGTTCGCTTATTCTCCATCATTTCTAGAGTTTATTCTTTTAACTAAATAAAGTCCTACACAAGCACTTTTATCCTTCTCAGAGGCTGAAAATATCCCAGAATAGTTTTTTCAACAGTCTTTTAAAAGAACTAATACCTCATGGTAATATTTAAACCATATAGGGCCATGAAACTTTATCTTTAAAGATTTATTTTCTGACTCTATGAGGCTATGCTTTCAAGGTATTCCCCATTCTCTTAGTTGCCATCCTATCATGGTTTTATGTTACTGTCACCTTCTGCAAATATTGTATGCAGAGTATACTTTAATTTCTTTAAAAGGGGGCATTTCTGAATATATTTAATACTATGCTGTATAATCAAATGAAGTTTAATTCTTAGAACAATTTTTTCACTTTATTTTTAGGTCAGTAAAGCAGTTAGTTCACTAAGAGTGCATTGGAGTCATCCCTCTAGGATGGAATGTTCAGAGTAGAAAAGTCCCAGGGTTCCAGGAGTATTAGCACCCTATCAGAAGTCTTCTAATGGGGATAAGAAAGGAGATGGATTAGTCCCTTTTATGCCCAAGACTTAGGACTAGTTCTGTGTACCCCTGAAGGAATTTCAGAACTAGCAAGCACTTTGATCATCTCTTACTCTTACCCATTATTAAACTTAAACTAGGGTCGGAGGGAGGCTCAAGAGGAAAGTGATATATGTATACTTAGGGCTTATTTACCAGAGAAGGAAATGGCAACCCACTCCAGTGTTCTTGCCTGGAGAATCCCAGGGACAGGGGAGCCTGGTGGGCTGCCGTCTATGGGGTCGCAGAGTCGGACACGACTGAAGTGACTTAGCAACAGCAGCAGCATGGCTTATTTACATTGCACAGCGTAAGCCAATACAACACTGTAAAGCAGTTATCTAATTAAAATAAATTTTAAAAAGTAAGTGAAAAATGAACTGTGTTCAGTCAGATTCTGAAATTACTGAGAGATTTCAAGTATTTGCAGTAGCAACTCAGCAGAAACCTTTATCATTTTTTAATCTAAATTTCTCCCATTGCCACATTTAAACCATAGGCCATTGTTGTTTAGAGTGTATACTGGAGCAAGGTGCCCCATAATGGTTTCACTGAAAATGGGACATAGAGCATACCACTGTTGGTACGTAGTCCTAAATTAAAAGGTTTTTAAAGATGGAATTTTTAAATTTTAATTAGAGAAATAAGCAATACAAATACACAAAACATTTAAATTTGAATTTCCAAACTTTATTTTACCAAGGAGTGCTTTTGGGTGATTGTAGTTTTCTCATTTCTACCTGCTGCTGTGGAGAATTGTTCAGTTGGCACTCCTGAATTCAGGTTGGCCTCAGTCCCTCCATGGAACCCTAACAGTTGTCTTATATTGATTCTCTTTTGTCCACTAGACTGACTAGACACACACCTGGCAATGTTAAAACTCTTCAGTAACCAGCTAGTTGTATTAATCATTATTTTGTTCTATAATAAATTTTATAATTGATAGTGTTCATGAGCTTGCTATCATTCTCTCGTTTCATTTCTCTACTCATCTTTGTATTTGAGGATCCAGTGTGCTTTGAAATTTTCACCTTCTTTCCTTTAAGCTGCAATTTGTACTCCATCTCTTATAATACACTGCCTTAAATTGCCTCAAACAATTTGGTACTTAACACTTAAAATGTTTCTAACATCAACTAGTACACAGCTATTTATTGTAATCTTCCAGTGAGAAAAAGAATTTGCAATTTTTCTCCTGTTATAGCATCTGTGATTTGTGAACCCCATATTTAATTACTAAATCGTGTAAAATTGTTTTCACTAATTTCACCTATAAAATATACCTAGTTTATCTGTCATAACTTTGGGAAGGTTTCGCTTGGTCTGTTTTTATGCCCAGCAACAAACTTTTCCCTGCTTCTATTGTTTATATTTATTTTTTTCTTTCGCAAAGCATTCTTTTCAATCTTTTGAATTTCGCTTGCTACAAAGTTAGCAACCCATTGGCCCAAAATTTATGAGAATCACATTGAGTTTCTGGTTACTAGTGTTTTGACTTTGACCTCTTCAAATTAGAAATATATTGATATGTTTAACATTTAATCTTTTATGAACTCTTATGAACTCTATTTTTTAAGTTATAAGGACTTCATTTGTCTCTGTGCAGCTTATAATCCAACAGGTTTTGTGATTTTTAATTATTAGTTTAAACATCTGCAGTATCATGAACATGTTTCCTTATAATATTCTGTCATTAAACCATAGGTTTCTTGCCCACAATATTGTATTGTTCACACTACAATGTTGCTAATAGAGTTTCCCTTTCAAATTATAAAATATATTTTCCTGTTTTAATGAGCTTTTTTCTCATTGGGGGAAGTAAATTTCCACACATTTAAACCACAAAGAACACTGATTGTAAATAGCATACTTCATTCTGACTGACTAGGCTATTTTGATTTTTAATTTAAATGTAATGGGGTCAGCATTAATTTCTATATATTTTCCTACCTTTCAACTTGAGTCTTCAGATGAACATTGTTTTTTGAGTTTAATGATTAATTTTGGTTTTATCTTATTCTGCCATTATTATTAAAGAAATTATATTAAAACATTTGGGTTTTCTAATCTTAGTTCTAAATTCTCATTTTCAAAAGTGATCATTTGATTTTTAAAAAGAATTTTTTCAGCATACCTTATTAATTTCTAACTGTGTTTTTGAAATAACCAAATACAGATTTCTAACATATTCAAAAGAAAAAATATATCAAGCAGATAGATATTTCTAGTGATTCATGTTTTGTTAAGTGAGCTACATATTGAGTAACTATAATTGTAGTCTAACTATGTCATGGCATATAATAAGAGGGTATAGAAATTTTTATGAAAATTAATTTATAATTAATATTTATAGTACTTTATAATTAATATTTATATTACTTTACAATGTTTTCAGATATTAGTGAAGTTTAAAGTTATTCATTTAACAAGAGGCAATTAGGAAGGCAAATGTGACTGAAATAAGTATTAAGGTACCATAACAGAAGCAATGGTTCAAATGTCTTTTTCTAATCGATTATCAATCCTAAATACTAAAACGTGAGTTAGAAAAAAAGTCCATCAACTATAATAGCCTTAAATATTATTTTTTCTCCTAGCATTATGAAAGAGTCTTCTTAATTATTTGTTTTTAATATGCTATCACTGTGAAGAATGATGAAACCATCTACAGTTTATCAGTTTCAGTTATTATACTGGAATTTGAATAATATTGATTCTCTAATGTCTACCCAAGCCTTATACAAGTCTAAAAGAGGCAGTAAAACTATAAGAGCATCTAGATTAGTGGTTACTGTTTTAGCAACCTCTCTCCTTTTACGTATATTTACTATATTCATTTTCTCTAAACCTGAAGGCAATACACATGTTAACATTCTTACAGGATCTAGAAAATAGCTGTAACTAAATCATCAGTAGTTTTACTACATGTCAGATAGTCAACATTGGGGAAAAATCAAGTAAAAAGTACTTTTTATGTTTTAACTAATTACACTGATCATTTGAACAAAGTAAGGGTGATGTATTCCTGCCATCATACATTCTTATTTTTTTTAATTCAAGTTAATATAGTCAGTGATAGATATTTTGGTGAACACATACCTAAATATTTTATATATAACGTATATTTGTAAAACGAATCCATGTATATGGAGAATAAAATGGCAACCCTCTCCAGCAGTCTTACCTGGAAAACCCCATGAATGAAAGAGCCTGGAAGGACTACAGTCCATGGGGTCACAAAGAGTCGAACATGACTGAGCAACTAACACACACACAATCCATGTATTACACATGGAAGTAACTTATCCTTGTTAAATAATCATTTAATATTTCCTAGACTGTATAAGCAAAATAGGTGTCAGAGGAGGCCTTACAAATAGCTGTGAGAAGACAAGAAGTGAAAAGCAATGGAGAAAAGGAGAGAGATACCCATTTGAATGCAAGGTTTCAAAGAATAGCAAGGAGAGATAAGAACGCCTTCCTATGTTATCAATGCAAAGAAATAGAAGAAAACAATAGAATAGAAAAGACTAG
Source organism: Moschus berezovskii (assembly GCF_049115385.1). Lineage (NCBI taxonomy): Eukaryota > Metazoa > Chordata > Mammalia > Artiodactyla > Moschidae > Moschus > Moschus berezovskii. The sequence goes on from NC_142460.1 coordinate 61,266,643, forward strand.
AGATCTCTTCAAGAAAATCAGAGATACCAAGGGAACATTTCATGCAAAGATGGGCTCAATAAAGGACAGAAATAGTATGGACCTAACAGAAGCAGAAGATATTAAGAAGAGATGGCAAAAATACACAGAAAAACTATACAAAAATGATCTTCACAACCCAGATAATCACGATGGTGTGATCACTCACCTAGAGTCAGACATCCTGGAATGTGAAGTCAAGTGGTCCTTAGGAAGTAGCACTATGAACAAAGCTAGTGGAGGTGATGGAATTCCAGTTGAGCTATTTCAAAACCTAAAAGATGATGTTGTGAAAGTGCTGCACTCAATATGTCAGCAAATTTGGAAAACTCAACAGTGGCCACAGGACTGGAAAAGGTCGGTTTTCACTCCAGTCCCAAAGAAAGGTAATGCCAAAGAATGCTCAAACTACTGCACAATTGCAGTCATCTCACACTCTAGTAAAGTAATACTCAAAATTCTCCAAGCTAGGCTTTAGCAATACATGAACCATGAACTTCCAGATGATCAGGCTGGTTTTAGAAAAGGCAGAGGAACCAGAGATCAAATTGCCAATTGATTCCTCTGGATCATCGAAAAAGCAAGAGAGTTCCAGAAAAACATATATTTCTGCTTTATTGACTATGCCAAAGCCTTTGACTGTGATCATAATAAACTGTGGAAAATTCTGAAAGAGATGGGCATACCAGACCACCTGACCTGCTTCTTGAGAAACCTGTATGCAGATGAGGAAGCAACAGTTAGAACTGGACATGAAACAACAGACTGGTTCCAAATAGGAAAAGGAGTACATCAAGGCTGTATATTGTCACCCTGCTTATTTAACTTATATGCAGAATACATCATGAGAAATGCTGGGCTGGATGAAGCAGAAGCTGGGATCAAGATTGCTGGGAGAAATACCAGTAACCTTGGCTATGCAGATGACAACACCCTTATGACAGAAAGCGAAGAAGAACTAAAGAGCGACCATGGCATCTGGTCCTATCACTTCATGGCAGTAGATGAGGAAACAGTGGAAACATTGTCAGACTTTATTTACTGGGGCTCCAAAATCACTGCAGATGGTGATTGCAGCCATGAAATTAAAAGACGCTTACTCCTTGGAAGAAACGTTATGACCAACCTAGACAGCATATTAAAAAGCAGAGACATTACTTTACCAACAAAGGTCTGTCTAGTCAAGGCTATGGTTTTTCCAGTAGTCATGTATGGATGTGAGACTTGCACTATAAAGAAAGCTGAGCACCAGGGAATTGAAGCTTTTAAACTGTGGTGTTGGAGAAGACTCTTGAGAGTCCCTTGGACTGCAAGGAGATCCAACCAGTCAATCCTAAAGGAAATCACTTCTGGGTTTTTTTTGTAAGGATTGATGCTGAAGCTGAAACTCCAATATTTTGGCCACCTGATGCGAAGAGCTGACTCATTTGAAAAGTTCCTGATGTTGGGAAAGATTGACAGCAGGAGGAGAAGGGGACAACAGAAGATGAGATGGTTGGATGGAATCACTGACTCAATGGACGTGAGTTTAGGTAGACTCCTAGAGTTGGTGATGGATAAGGAGGCCTAGTGTGCTGCAGTCCATGGGGTTGCAAAAAGTAGGACACGACTGAGTGACTGAACTGAAGACTGTATAAGAGCATACAATATTTAAATATATTTGAAATACAGCTTATAAAGATAGTATATCAAAGTTAGATTGTCTTGAAGCATCATATTTCACTTTGTATAAAAGATTTTGTTCTAAATATTTCAGCTTTCCTTAGGTATAGTTTTATATTTTCAAATATAACTTGATTTCAGTTACTGAAATATAATTATTTTATCTGAGGATGTTATTAATTTTACATAGGAAGACTCATTAGTGAATATGAATATGTAATATCACACCATAAAACACCTTCACTATGCAAAGTTGCTAAAGCAGTACAGAGCAAACCTCCTAAGGAAAATTTGATATAGCTTTCCTGTGCTTTTCCAGACCTATTTTCAACACTGCTAAAAGGGGGGAAAATCAAGAAAGCACTGAAGAGGCCGCCTCACCAGACCCTGAAGTTACTTCTCCTCTGGATGTGCATGCTGCAGCTCCATAGGTGCCAGGTTGGAAAAGTTTCTAGGAAACCAAAATGTTCATTAGTAACTTTTTTTAAGTAGAAAGATTATTTTTCTATGAGACCCTGTCTTAGACACCAGAATTAAATATATTAAAAAGTCTATATGTTTAGTTTTTTTTTTTAATATCAGTGAAAAACATCTGGATTCTCAAAAAATATTTTTGAATTGTAATGGTTCTAAAGTATGCAAAATAATAGATTTAGAAATTGTCATGGTGCATTTTATGCAAATTTTTAAAAATCAAGCTGTTAACAATCCATTATAATGATAGAGTGTGAAGTTGAATTAATATAAAATCTTGTATCAACTTTTTCAAGATTTTTACATATATACTATATATGTACATAGTATATGTACATATATATGTACATATAAAATCAACATTATAAAAAATATCTACTGCCTTAGGCAGTAGGTATTTTTTATAATGTTGATTTTTCCTATACCTCAGGCTCAAGGAAAAGCATATTATTGCTCACAATTTTAAATGAAAGTTTAAACATATGCAGTATTTATATAATGTTGTTAATTATCTATTACTGGAAAGACTCCAGAGATAGGTCAGTGAGTTAGCAAAGTGACTTTAAAAGGACATTTTTCCTTTCTAGGACTAATCTCAAAACCTATATTTTGGATTTTATAGACTTTGAAATTGCAATGAATCTCCACTTAGAATATTGCAGTGGAAGTGAAAGTTGCTTGGTCATGCCCAACTCTTTGTGACTCCATGAACTGTACAGCCCACGGAATTCTCCAGGCCAGAATACTGGAGTGGTTAGCCTTTCCCTTCTCCAGGGGATCTTCCCAACTCAGGTATCAAACCCAGATTTCCCACATTGTAGGTGGATTCTTTACCAACTGAGCCACGAGGCTTTGCAGTAAAAAGAATTGACAATAATTCTGTGACTAGAGGTTGCACAAAATAAATATGAGTTAAATAATGTATTTTTTTAATATAGTCAATATTTTTAAAGATATATTTGCCTAGTTGATCCCCGGGTTAAAAAGATCCTCTGGAGAAGGAAATTGCAACCCACTCCAGTATTCTGGCCTGGAAAATTACATGGACAGAGGAGCCTGGAAGGCTACAGTTCATGGGGTTGCAAGGAGTCAGACATGCACACAATCAAAATGTATAAATATGAAGAATGAAAAAAATTAACTATGGCTATAAAACTAAATCCCATGGATGGAGGAGCCTGGTAGGCTGCAGTCCATGAGGTCTCTAAGAGTCGGACACGACTGAGCAACTTCACTTTCACTTTTCACTTTCATGCATTGGAGAAGGAAATGGCAACCCACTCCAGTGTTCTTGCCTGGAGAATCCCAGGGACGGGGGAGCCTGGTAGGAGGCCATCTATGGGGTCACACAGAGTCGGACACGACTGAAGTGACTTAGCAGCAGCAGCAGCAGCATGGCTATAAAGAACTAATAAATTAATTTTTAAACAAAAATATCAAAGAAAGGCAATAGCCAATATTCCTGACATTTTTAAGTCTTTTTTAATTTTTATTTTATATTGAGATATAGTTTATTTATAATGTTGTTAGTTTCAGGTGTACAACAAAGTGTTTCAGTTATACATATGTATATGTCTATTCTTTTACAAATTCTTTCCTGAATATGTTGCTACAGAATATTGAGTAGAGTTCCCTGTACTATACAGCAGGGCCTATTATTTATCTATTTTATATATAGTGGTGCATATATGTTAATCCCCAAATCCTAATATATCCCTCCACTGTACCTTTTCCCTTTGGTAACCATAAGTTTGTTTTCTGTGTATGTGTGTTTCTGTTTTCTAAATAAGTCCATTTTTATCATTTTTTAGGATTCCATTTGTAAGTGATATCGTAGGAATTTTGTCTTTGTCTCACTTAATTTAATAACCTCTAGGTCCATCCATGTTGCTGCGAATGGATTTACTTCATTCATTTTTAATTTTAAATTTATTTTTAATTGAAGGATTATTTCTTTACCGAATTGTGTTGGTTTCTACCAAATATCAACATGACTCAGCCATGAGTATATATATGTCCCCTCCCTCTTGAAACTCCCTCCTATCTCCCTTCCCATCCCACCCCTCTAGGTTGTTACAGAGCCCCGGTTTGAGTTGCCTGAGTCATACAGCATATTTCATTCTTTTTTATGGCTGAGTATTATTCCTGTATGTATTGTGTGTTTGCATGTGTGTGTGTACCACATCTTCTAGATCTGTTCCTCTGTCGATGGACCCTTAGGTCACTTCTATGTCTTAGTTATTGTAAATAGTGCCAAGACACCAGGACACTATTTTGGTGCATTTATCTTTTCAAATTATGGTTTTCTTCAGATGTGTGCTCAGAAATGAGATCGCTGGATCATATGTTGTCTCAATATTTTGTGTTTTATGGAAACTCCATACTGTTCTCTGTAATAGATGTCCCAATTTACATTCCCACCAACAGTCTGACATTTTAAATCTGAAATATTAAGTGCACAAAAAGAAAGAATTATCTTTTCATGTATACAAGAGCTAATGTTAAAATAATATATGTCTACATGTCTGTTATATTGTGAAACTTCTGAAGTTTTGGCTCTCTCTAATTGCTTATCTCTGTTAACTTTTTAAGAGAAAAATCAGTGATCTATATATTATTTATAGAATTTATGATACTTAGCTTGTATTATAATTTTTGTTTCAAGAGAGTTTATTTTTCTTATTATTTTTCTTTCACTAGCATTTTAGTGAAAACTCCTAGAAAGAAGTGATTATTTCTTAATATACTATTTAGATTTGTCTCCTATGAGATCTGTTTTCACATTTTAATTCTTAGAAAGTTTGTTGATAGAACTAAGTGTACAAAGTTAGGCATTAATAACAGTACTTGGCCAAAAAAAGTGTTTTATTGGCTTATGTGAAAATAGACCATCAGCTCCTAACAGTTTTTTGCCAATTTAAAAGCATTTATGAGTCCATCTGCCTAGAGAATGTAAAGCAACTTTGGCAAATGTATGTGTCTACTCTCTCCTTACTGGCCTAAGACAGTGCTGATTTGGACAGAATTATGATGGTGATCCAAAGCCTACTATAAAATTCTAAGCTTTTCGTACTTCATTGGCTATATACTCAATGAAACTGAAGTTCCAGTAATCATACTTATTTAAAAATAAATGATTTAGGATTCTTTGTTTTATATGAGACAAATATGGCTGTTTGAAGTTCTGTAGCATATAGTATGAATCAGCAAAAACTGAAAAAAGACAAAGCAGCAATATTTAAGGGGAAAATGGGCCAATGAACAGAATTCCCTAACAAGTTGATATATAGAACCAATGCATTAACTGGTTAATGAATATATAACTTGATTAATATTGTAAACATTATTTTAATGAAAAAGAAAGGGTCTTAAATAGGTCGGCTTCAGGAGTTCATAGTGACAAATGAAGATAAGCAATAATTCTACAAATATCTGCTCCCAGTGAACGAAGTAGATCTCCAAAGAGGTTGTAAGAAAGAATTGTAGTTCCTTAGAAAGTCTGGCAATTAAGAGCTAATTTAGTTCAACCCTTTCATGTGTCTCCTAAGAAGACTATTCATTTACATCTCTCAGTAAGTCAGTCAATTCAATCCTTCACTGTGTCTGACTCTTTGCGACACCACAGACTGCAGCACACCATACCTCCCTGTCCATCACCAACTACCTGAGCTTGTTCAAACTCATCTTCATTGAGTCGGTAATGCCATCCAACCTCTCATCCTCTGTGTCCCCTTCTCTTCTGGCCTTCAATCTTTCCCAACATCAGGGTCTTTTCAAGTGAGTCAGTTCTTTGCATCAGGTAGCCAAAAGTATTGGAGCTTCAGCTACAGCATCAGTCCTTCCAGTGAATATTCAGGGTTGATTTCCTTTAGGATGGACTGATTGAATCCCCTTGCAGTCCAAGAGACTCTCCAGAATCTTTTCCAACACCACAGTTCAAAAGCATCAATTGTTCGGTGCTCAGCTTTCTTTATGGTCCAAATCTCACATCCATACATCACTAATGGAAATACCATAGCTTTGAATAGATGGACCTTTGTTGGCGAAGTAATGTCTCTGCTTTTCAATGTGCTGTCTAGGTTTGTTATAGCTTTTCTTCCAAGGACTAAGCGCCTTTCAATTTCATGGTTGCAGTCACCAACTGTGGTGATTTTGGAGCCCAAGAAAGTAGGTCTCTCACTGTTCCATTGTTTCCACATCTATTTGCATGAAGTGATAGAACTGGATGCCATGATCATTTTTTGAATGTTGAGTTTTAAGCCAGCTTTGTCACTCTCCTCTTTCACTTCCATCAAGAGGCTCTTAAGTTCCTCTTCACTTTCTGCCTTAAGGGTGTTGTCATTTGCATAGCTGAGGTTATTGGTATTTCTCCCGGCTATCTTGATTCCAGCTTGTGCTTCATCCAGCTTGGCATTTCTCATGATGTGCCCTGCATATAAGTTAAATAAGCAGGTGACAATATATAGCCTTTATGTACTCCTTTCCAAATTTGGAACTGGTTTGTCATTCCACGTCCAGTTCTAACTATTACTTCTCGACCTCCATACAGATTTCTCAGGAGGCAGGTCGGGTGGTCTGGTATTCCCATCTCTTGAAGAATTTTCCACAGTTTATTGTGATCCACAACAGTCAAAGTCTTTGGTGTAGTCAATAAAACAGAACTAGATGTATTTCTGGAACTCTCTTGGTTTTTCTATCATCCAGTGGATGTTGGCAATTCAATCTCTGTTTCCTCTGGCTTTTCTAAATCCATCTTGAACATCTGGAAATTCACGGTTCACATACTGTTGAAGCCAGGCTTGGTGATGTTTGACATTACTTTGCTAGTGTGTGAGATGACTGCATTTGTGGAGAAGCATGAACCTTCTTTGGCATTGCCTTTCTTTGGAATTGGAATGAAGACTGACCTTTTCCTGTGGCCACTGCTGAGTATCCCATATTTACTGGCATATTGAGTATGGTATTTTCACAGCATCATCTTTTAGGATTTGAAATAACTCAACTGAAATTCCATCACCTCCACTATCTTTGTTCTTAGTGATGTTCTGAAGGCTCACTTGACTTTGCACTCAAGGATGTCTGGCTCTAGGTGAGTAATCACACCATCATGATTTTCTGGCTCATGAAGATCTTTTTTGTATAGTTCTGTATATTCTTGCCACCTCTTCTTAATATCTTCTGCTTCTGTTATGTCCATACCATTTCTGACCTTTACTGTGCCCATCTTTACATGAAATGTTCCCTTGGTATCTCTAATTTTCTTGAGGATATCTCTAGTCTTTCCCATTCTATCTATGAGTGTGCATATACGTATATACACTTAAACAGATATTTGTGTTTGTATATATACATATATCTGTTCATAAACATAATAATATTAAAAATTGAAAGATGAACTAGCTTCATTTTCCTAGAGAAGAAACTGTAAAAATTAAACTATTAAACAAAAATGAAAGCCATAAAGAAAATTTATATAAGATTTTGGAAATTATCATTGAAATATAAGAAAGATGAGTTTTGCTGCTCCTGGTTTGTATTTTCTGATATTAATAGTGTTATTCCAATACATCATCAAATATGCTACAGTATGTTCATCTCTGTGCAACTGTAAAATTTTTGTATATAATTATTTGAAATATTATCTGTATATTTTCTCCCTTTACTCTCCATGAAAGAAGTGTCTGTACTCCCTGTCTTCTCCCACAAAACCACTCTAGTTAGACTTTGGTCCAGCTGTTCTACCAGAGCAACTCAAGATTACCTGTAACACATTATGAAATTTAGAAGTCAGTTTTCAACCTTCAGCTTATTTGATTTATGAACAACACTTATGCCCTTATTGACTATAACTACTTTTTGTGGAAACAACTCTATCATTTGGCTTCCATAACATCACTTCTTTTCTCTTCCGATTTTTTTTTTCTATTTCTTGTCCAGGGATCAATAATTTGGCTTATATTGTCATTTATTCTCCATATAATCTTATTCAGTCTCAGGACTTTAGAAATCTCAGGACTTTAAATATGTTAATGAATCCTGAATTTGTATTTCAGCCTGGTCTTCTCTGAACTCAGACTTGTATATATCCAGAATTATACCTGTTCAACTTAGAGTTCTGTCAGAAATCTTACATAATACATCCAAATCTTAAATCCTTATCTACTTACTTCTTTCATAGTCATTACCATTTAATAAAAGGGAAACTCTAGTATTCCAGTATTTTGAGACAAAAATTTGAATTTATATTTGACTTCACTTTTTCTCAAACTTTATAATTGATTAAACAGCAAATTTCTATAGCTTTACCTTAAAAATATATTCAAAATTTGATGATCTTTAACACTATTTTTGCAACCACTCTGGTCTGTAATACCACTATCTTTACCCAAATTAATATACTAGCCTCCTTAGATTTTCTGGTTCTGTACTTACCATCCATCCCAATATCTTATTTAACATTTTAGACCTGAGCTGTGTAATATTACAGCAAAATTGATGGGTTCCTTGAAATGAAGTAATCTTCACTCATGCTGTGATGTCAGGATTACACATATGGGCAAATTGAACGGGCAGCGAACTCACTTATATATCACCAAGGCTAACAGTTTGTGTAAGATGAACTTGGGCAAATTTTGGGAGATGGTGAGGGACAGGGACAGGGAGGCCTGGTGTGTTGCAATCCGTGGGGTCGCAAAGAGTCAGACGCAACAGGCTGACTGAACAACAACAAGCCAGATATTGGAGTTATGACAGGTTCCTAAATTATTCTTATGAAATGAAGTGAATGAAAGTCACTCAGTCATGTCCGACTGTTTGCGACCCCATGGACTGTACAGTCCATGGAATTCTCCAGGCCAGAATACTGGAGTGGTTAGCCGTTTTCTTCTCCAGGGGATCTTCCCAACCCAGGGATGGAATCCAGGTCTCCTGCATTGCAGGCAGATTCTTTACAAGCTGAGCTACAAGGGAAGCCAAGTAGCACATATTCCTAGCCTCCCAAAATAAAAGTATACACCTGTATGACTTTGGCGTATGAATGAATACATATATATATATTCATATATATTCATGTATGAATACATATATGCTATATGAATGTATATATGTGTGTATACACACACACACATACACACACACTTAAGCTCAATTGTTAATAAATCTGCCTGCAATGCAGGAGACCTGAGTTCCATCCCTGGATTGGGAAGATCCCCTGGAGAAGGGAAAGGCTACCCACTCCAGTATTCTGGCCTAGAGAATTGTATACAGTCCATGGGGTTGCAAAGAGTCGGACATGACTGAGTGACTTTCACTTTCATTCCTAGCCTCCCAAAATAAAATACAGTGTACACTGTATGACTTTAGTCAGAACAGTTAGCACTTATGTAGAGAGATATAGTTTCCTCATCTATAAAATAATAATCTTATCTACTTTATAGATTTTTTGAGTGTTAAGTAACAAATTATATAAATCAATTAGTGCAGAACCTACCTACCTACTAGAGATTCTCTTATTTTCTATTTCTTAGTTTGGCTCACCCACTCCGGTGTTCTTGCCTGGAGAATCCCAGGGACGGGGGAGCCTGGTGGGCTGCTGTCTGTGGGGTTGCCCGGAGTCGGACATGACTAAAGTGACTTAGCAGCGGCAGCAGCAGCAGTTTGGCTCAAACTGCTCAATCCCTAATTCAAATGCTGATACTATGCCTAGTATGTGAAGCCTAGGACCGCTTAGAAAAGAGGTAGTTGCTATTGAACCTGGAACCCCATGGTACCCTGTGCACAACTTTCGTATTATCTTTACTGCCCTTGCCCTCAGATAGGGCATCTGAGGCTTTTCTCAGTTAGAATATATTAGTTAATTGAAAAATGACTGTAGTAATTGGATTCTTAAAACTGAAACAACTGAACAATGGAAGTTGAACAGGAACAGCTAATCATCGTATCGGTCATGTCCAGCTCTTTGTGAATCTATGGACTCTAGCCTGCCAAGCTCCTCTGTCTGTGGAATTCTCCAGGCAAAAATACTGGAGTGGGTTGCCATGCCCTTCTTCACAGGATCTTGTGGACCCAGGGATCGAACCTGAGCCTACTATGTCCTTGTCATTGTCCAGCAGACTCTTTCCCGCTAGTGCCACCTGGGAAACCCCAATTAGATTCTTAAAATTGAAACAACTGAACAATGGAAGTTGAATGGAAACAGCTAGTCATCAATATTAAAGAGAGAGAATCTTTGAAAGACACCCTTAATGCTTAATAACTAATTATTTGTCAACTTTTAAGTCTCCTGATTCTATTAAATAATTTTGAATATTAATGCTTTAGTATATATATATATCTCCAAGTTTACCTTTATTCACTTTTCATTAGTTTATATATCTATATTGTTATATACATCATAATTTCCATTTTCCATGGTTACATATTAATTTTCTACCAGTATCTATGATGTCTAGCTAGTCTTTCATTATTAAACATTAAACTATTTGGAATTGGAGTTAGTGTTTTGAGGGAGGTAGTGATGCCTAATTATAATTATCTTATGATTTAGCCCACATTTATTTTTTCTTCTTTTACTGTTCCTTAGTTATGAAATATATTTTGACCTCCTGGGCATTATTTTTATTAAGAATTATAGTTTCTGTTTTGCTAGTGACATTATGACATTGAAAAAATTTATTTTTTCTTTAATTGCTTTAGAATTTCAAATCTCATTTGTCTCAGTTGTACAGCATACTGATTAACAATTTTTAAAATTTAAACTTCATTTATGGTTAGTACAAAATATTGGCTATATTCCCTTTGTTGTAAAATACATCCTTATAGCTTATCTTAAACATAGTACTTTTTATACTTTAATCCCCTACCCTGAATTTCTCCTCTGTTGTGTGTATATGCCACATTTCTTTATCAATTCAACTATAGATAAACACAGGCTGGCAATTGTAAATAATGTTCTTGGAACATTGGGATGCCATGTATCTTTTTGAATTAGTGTTTTTGTTTTCTTTAGAAGCTTACCCAGAAGTAGAATTGTTGGGTTATAGTCAGAACTATATATGGAACAACAGACTGGTTCCAAATAGGAAAAGGAGTACGTCAAGATTGTATATTGTCACCCTGCTTATTTAACGTATATGCAGAGTACATCATGAGGAACGCTGGGCTGGAAGAAGCACAAGCTGGAGTCAAGATTGCTGGGAGAAATATCAATAACCTCAGATATGCAGATGACACCACCCTGCATAAAGTGCAGAGGAACTCAAAAGCCTCTTGATGAAAGTGAAGGAGGAGAGTGAAAAGGTTGGCTTGAAGCTCAACATTCAGAAAACGAAGATCATGGCATCTGGTCCCATCACTTCATGGGAAATAGATGGGGAAACAGTGGAAACAGTGTCAGACTTTATGTTTTTGGACTCCAAAATCACTGCAGATGCTGATTGCAGCCAGGAAATTAAAAGACGCTTGCTCCTTGGAAGATAAGTTATTGCCAACCTAGACAGCATATTGAAAAGCAGAGATATTCCTTTGCCAACAAAGGCCCATCTAGTGAAAGCTATGGTTTTTTCAGTAGTCATGTATGGATGTGAGAGTTGGACTATAAAGAAAGCTGAGTGCCAAAGAATTGATGCTTTTGAACTGTGGTATTGGAAAAGGCTCTTGAGACTCCCTTGGACTGCAAGGAGATCCACCCAGTACATCCTGAAGGAAATCAGTCCTGAGTATTCAATGGAAGGACTGATGCTGAGGCTGAAACTCCAATACTTTGGCCACCTGGTGCGAAGAACTGACTCATTTGAAAAGACCCTGATGCTCGGAAAGATTGAAGGCAGGAGGAGAAGGTGACGACAGAGGATGAGATAGTTGGATGGCATCACCGACTCAATGGACATGAATTGAGTATGCTCCAAGAGTTGGTGATAGATGGGGAAGCCTGGCACGCTGCAGTCCATGGGGTAGCAAAGAGTCAGACATGACTGATTGACTGAACTGAACTGATCTGAACCTCTTATCAATTATATCATTAACAAACATTTTCTCCCATTTTGTAGATTGTTTTTTTTTTTTTGGTTGCTGATGGTTTCCTTTGCTATGCAAAACTTTTTTAAACTCTTGTTTTTATTTCAATTTATATATTTTCAGTTGGAGGATAATTGCTTTACAATATTGTGTTGATTTCTGCCATTTATCATCATTAATCTTCCATAGGTATGTGTATACCCCCTACCTTGTGAGCCACCCTCCCATCTCCCACACCATTGCAACTTAATTGGTCCCCTTTATTTATTTTTGGTTTTACTTCTTTTGCTTTAGGAGATAGATCAAAAACATTTTGCTATTTTGTATGTCAGTGTTTTTCTGTCGCGGGTTTTGGTTTCAATCCATCTTGAGTTTATTTTTGTACATGATATTAGAGAATGTTCTGATTTCATTCTTTTACATGTAACTATCCAGTTTTTCCTGAACAGGTTATTGAGGAGGATGTCTTTTCTCCGTTGTATGTTCTTGCCTACTTTGTTGTTTAACTTACCATAAGTATGCAGGTTTACTTCTGGGCTCTCTATTTATGTGTTTGTTTTTTGTACAATTACCATACTCTTTTGATTCCTGGAGCTTTAAGTACAGTCTGAAGTCAGAGAGTGTGATTCCTCCAGTTTAGTTCTTCTTTCTCAAGATGGCTTTAGCTATTCAGGGTCTTTTGGGTATATATACAAATTTTAAAATTATTTCTTCTAGTTTTATGAAAAGTGCCTTTGGTATTTTGATAGAGATAGCATTGAATCTATAGATTGCCTTGGGTAGTGTGGTCTTTACTAGTTTTTCCAACCCATGAAAATGATCTATATTTTAACTTCTCACTTCGTTTAATTCTTTGATCTATTATGCCTTTTCTCATATTAGTAATGTAAATAAATAAAAATAAGCATTTTAGCTTGATTTTGTTTTACTAAAGATTTATAAAATAATTTTTACTAAACTGCATGTACGCATGCTCAATTGTGTTTGACTTTGTGACTCCATGGACTGTAGCCCACCAGGCTCCTCTGTCCATGGAATTCTCCAGACAAGAATACCAGAGGGGGCTTCCATTTCCTACTCCAGGTGATCTTCCTGACCCAAGGCTTGAACCTGTGACTCCTACATTGGCAGACAGCTTCTTTACTGCTGCACCACCTTGGAAGCTAACTACTCATGTATTGATTTTTAATTTCTCCTAGTAAAGAGGCACATAATTCTTTGTTGACATAATTAATAGGATAATGACAAATGAGGATTAGGATATAAGGGCGTATACATTTTATACCTCATCATAATTATCATAATTGTTTACATGATATTTTATAGTTTATGAAAAACTTCATTTATAGAGATATAAGCTCAACATTCAGAAAACAAAGATCATGGCATCTGGTCCCATCACTTCATGGGAAATAGATGGGAAAACAGTGGAAACAGTGTCAGACTTTATTTTTTGGGGCTCCAAAATCACTGTGGATGCTGATTGCAGCCATGAAATTAAAAGATGCTTACTCCTTGGAAGGAAAGTTATGACCAACCTAGATAGTATATTAAAAAGCAGAGACATCACTTTGCCAACAGAGGTCCGTCTAGTCAAGGCTATGGTTTTTCCAGTGGTCATGTATGGATGTGAGAGTTGGACTGTGAAGAAAGCTGATCACCGAAGAATTGATGCTTTTGAACTGTGGTGCTGGAGAGGACTCTTGAGAGTCCCTTGTACCGCAAGGAGATCCAACCAGTCCATTCTAAAGGAGATCAATCCTGGGTGTTCATTGGAAGGACTGATGCTAAAGCTGAAACTGCAATACTTTGGCCACCTCATGCGACGAATTGACTCACTGGAAAAGACCCTGATGCTGGGAAGGATTGGGGGCGGGAGGAGAAGGGGACGACCGAGAATGAGATGGCTGGATGGCATCACCGACTCGATGGACATGAGTTTGAGTGAACTCCGGGAGTTGGTGATGGACAGGGAGGCCTGGCATGCTGTGATTCATGGGGTCGTGCAGAGTCGGACACAACTGAGCGACTGAACTGAATTGAACTGAACATCCTCATATCTAGCCTGTGATGTTCTTTATGTTCTTTATTTTACAGATATAGGACTTGAGGATGAGATAAGTTGAAGTAACTAATTTAAACTTACTTAAATCAACCTTTTGAAGCAGTGGGGTAAAATCACATCTTTTGATTGAATTTTCCAGGTTATATCTCACATGTTATTTACTGGACAGAAAATAATGCACTAAGTGCATTATAAATGCAAACTTGGCATTATAGTCCATCAATTTAGAACAAATCAGAAAAAAAAGGGATGTCTCAGATACTTGTAAATGTAGCATGATTTCTAGGCAGGAAGAAAGATAGGTATTAGAGAGAAGAGTTACTTTTGTTTCTCAGCAACCTAGGAAGCCATGGTTTACTTGGTTTGATCTCAGGGCAGGGATGGTGGGTAGGCCTAATTCTGACAGCCAGGGCTCTTGGGCAGCATGATCCTTTCTTATCACCTAAGCTGCATACTTGTCTTATTGCTTCACTCTGCACTGGGACTAGATGATCATCATTTCAGTTCAGTTCAGTTCAGTCTTTCAGTCGTGTCCGACTCTCCGCGACCCCATGAATCATAGCACGCCAGGCCTCCCTGTCCATCACCAACTCCTGGAGTTCACTCAAACTCACGTCCATCGAGTCGGTGATGCCATCCAGCCATCTCATCCTCTGTCGTCCCCGTCTCCTCCTGCCCCCAATCCCTCCCAGCATCAGGGTCTTTTCCAGTGAGTCAACTCGTCGCATGAGGTGGCCAAAGTATTGGAGTTTCAGCTTTAGCATCAATCCTTCCAATGAACACCCAGGATTGATCTCCTTTAGAATGGAATGGATCTCAGGAGGATGAGCTTGCTGTCGTCTGAGCCATCTGTTTAATGTTTTGATAAGCGCCAGTGATCAAGGTGACTGTCACATAATAGATATGCTTTCTAAACTTACTTTTGTTCAGGGTCAGGGTCAATATTTGAATTCAGGATTTTACGGATTTTTCTGTAGCCTGTATTATTCCACCATATCATGTAACTTAGGTTTACTATACTTATATGCCAATCAAATATTTTATTTTTTAAATGAAAAAATTGTGTTTGGAAATTAAATTTACTCTTTATATTATTGAAAAATAGAGTGTAAGATTTACATTTCTAAGTATTAAATCATTATTGAGAAATTGTATTTGGAAGTTCATTTGTTATTTATATTATTTGAGTCAATTAAAGTCAATTATCAGAACTATATTCTACATTTATTTTTAAACAAGCATATGTTATCTCTTCTTTCTTCTAGTGACGAAGAAATTTTAAAATTGTTATAAAATTGCAGAAATGATACAGAGTAGCAATAAAATACTTGAATTATGCCAGAGTCCATGAAGTAAAAAGTGAGTTTCTAGCTCTGCTTCCTTTCTAGAGTTAATTGCTACTGAAACTTTGTATCTGTCTTTGCATTCTTTTTTTTAATAAAAATATCCACATTTTTATGCAGATTTCTTTTATCACATTTGACAGTATATCATGGACAACCTTTTATATCAGCATGTGTTGATCAATTTCATGCTTGCCATTTCCTCTTTTATGTGCCATATCCAAATTAGCAAGTCCTATCAGATCAACCTGAAAATGTATCTAGAGTCATTACATTTACTGCAGCTATTCTGTTCCAGGATTTATCTCCTCTTACTTGAATTGTTTCGATAGCATCTTAACTGATGATTCTTCTTACTTGCCTTTTGCAGCCTGTTATCCAGATAGTGGCAAGAATGACCCACTTAAAATGTAAGACAGATATTGTCACTCCTCACAAAACCTTCCAGTTATTTGAAGTCTTAAGAGTAAAAGCCAGAATCCTCACTATAGGCTGCTTGAGTCTTAGTGATCTTTGCTTCTTAGCTATCTTTTTGAACTCATTTCTTACCACTCCCATCCTTGCACACTGAACTCCAGACACACTGGCCCCTTGCTGTTTCAGATAAGCTGTGCTTGCTCCCACCTCATGCCCTTTGGTATATTTCTACTTCTTTTAATGCTTTTCTCCCAGACTTATCCTTGTCTTGCCCCTCCAGTTAAGCTTCAAATATCACTTGATTATTTCCTATAAAAGAAGTCCCTCAATCACTCACAACTCCCTTACCTTATCTCACCTTATTTTTCTCTGTAGCACTTTTTACCACTGATAATTTGTTTATTTCTTGAAAAACATTTTCTTTAAAACGAGCTGTCAGCTAATAAACATTCCGTGAAAACAGAAAATATGTCTTACATTTTCACTGATTTCTACCTAAATAGAACACTGCCTGGCACATAACATGTTCTTAATAAATGTTTGTTGAATGAATTATTGAATAAGTCAAATGATTAATGAACTATAGTAACGGGAAGGAATAGTACATTCTAAAGTATAGATCAGCTCTAATTTATCCGCTGACCTATTGTAGATATTTCAGTTCAGTTCAGTCACTCATTCATGTCCGACTCTTTGCAGCACACCAGGCCTCCCTGTCCATCACCAACTCCTGGAGTCTACCCAAACCCATATCCATTGAGTTGGTGATGCCATCCAACCATCTCAGCGTCTGTTGTTCCTTTCTCCTCCCACCTTCAATCTTTCTCAGCCTCAGGGTCTTTTTCAATGAGTCAGTTATTTGCATCAGGTGGCCAAAATATTGGAGTTTCAGCTTTAGCATCAGTCCTTCCAGTGAATATTCAGGGATGGCAGAGCCTGGTGGGCTGCCATCTATGGGGTCGCACAGAGTCAGACACGACTGAAACGACTTAGCAGCAGCAAGATACCCTAAAAAAGTTGTATCATCTGTGTCTTTCCAATACTGAGTGTTTTTATACATGGGAGTGCTATATCTCTTACATTTATTCAGGTCTCCATGTATTTTAATGAATTTAATCATACATGTGAATAAACTTGATATTTATTTGTATATCTATATAAGAAGCATTTAAGATATTTGGTAGTACATACTTTCCAAGGAAGCAGCAATGAAACACTTTAGGTATATGAAGAATTTCCGCTATTGCTGTGAAAGTTAGAGTAGGTCATCAGTATTCCCAGTCTTTTTTTGAGCTCATTTTTGGTAAATTTCAGGATTAATGTCAGAAAGGAGTATATGAAATGAAATATATTATGATGATGCACCTACAGAAGCAGATAGAAGCTTTTAAATTAGGGTCAAGCTGGGTGCTTTTTATTGAATGATCTTTATTTTAACCTTCACAGACAGAATTCAATGATTGAAAAATATATATAATGAAACCACTAATTTTATTATCCATGTCAGTGGATATGTTATTTCTCACCTTCTTACCCATTACCCTAATGACTTTTTAAATTAATTAATTTGAAAAAATAGGATGGATTTAAATTATTACAAGTAAGAGCAAATATAAACTGGTTTGTGTGGTATAAAGAATGCTTTGGAGAAGTCAGTTGAAGAATCATTTGCTGATAGCTGTGAGGGATAAAAAATGTTTAAAACTATTCCTTTTTATTTTACATTAATCAATATGCAGCAGAAAATTCAGTAATAGGTATGCCCTCTGTGTTCCTGGCCAAATGTTTCAGCAGGTCAGTGTCAAAAGGTTGCTAAATGGAAAAACATTTCATGCTGTAAAAATAACATGAAAAAAATTTAGAACATTATTCAGTACATATGAATCTCTTTTCAGGTGTCTTTGTAAGCCATTCACACAGAGAAGTGGTTTACAGATTGGTAATTAGAAAAGTATTCTTCTCTTGCATTCTCCCCTGTCCAGAAAGGTTAATGAGAAACTGCTAATGAGTTACATAGGTGATAGTAACTAATCCTGATGAGTGAATCAGAAAGTTTAAGGATATCTAGATAGCTATGACCCACTGAACTAACTAGACTTTTCCTAACCCAGCATAATTCAAATGGATGCAAAAGCTTACCCAAAGCTGGAAAACACTTTTAAGGTTCTGGGAGGCAATCTAATGGACTCTGTTGGTATTTTCATTCTTCTAGTTGAATGTCATGTCTATGGAATGAAACGAAGATATATGAAGTAAACAACAGGTTACAGAGGTTAGAATTCCATAAAGAAAGGTTCCTGGAAGCTAGAAGATGTATTTTACAAAGACTTGAATGAATCAACTTGTCAGGAAAATTAAGACATTAAAATGAAATGTAATTTTAAAAGGGGTGTGGGAGTTGTCCAGATAATACCCAAACCTAGTACAGTGGAGACACTAGAAGGTGTAGAAATTTTGAATCACAGTGATGAGAAAAATAAAAATTGAATGAAGTAGAATATTTATGGACTTAGCTTCTGTATATTGAACAGAGCAAGGATAATGTTCAGAATGATTTGGAAAATAACAGGAAGTCTTTGAAAGGAATTTGTGTAACAGCAGTATGATGGCGTTGGTGGGTCAAAATTTAGAACCCAAACTGAAGGGAAATCTACGAAGTTGAAGAGTATTTGGAGAATATTTGGAGTAAAGGAGAAAAAGTAGTTTTTGACAATGTTGGATAACTTAGGACATTACTGTATTTTACAGAGGTTCTCAATTTAATTTTGAAAATGTGAACCAAATTAAGATCTGAAATGGGGCCTCTAAATATCTGGAAATCTCATATATGCAGAAACATGTTTTACTTACCTTTAATGAAACTTTTCTATTTCACAATGTAAATAATTTGTAATTGGGAATATATTAGAGATTTGAGAACCTTGTTATTGCAAAGAATAATAGAAGCTATTAAATTTCAATCACTTACAATTACTGTCAATAGAGCACTGAATGGAATTGTGAAAATCGTGTGATCGTTGGGAGTAAGTAACCAAGTTACATTAGAATTCTCATTAGTTGAGTAAAATAAGGTGGCTGGAAAAATTAATAATTTAATTCTCTTAATTTTTATATAACTTAGGGAGATCTATAATGATCTAACTGGAATCTCCCCCCAAAACTGAACTAGTAGATCTCAAATAGAGATAATGTATTAAAGCTATGCCTCATAGCAGCAGGTTCAAGAGAGTGTGAAATCTCAGCAGTGGGAATTTATGGGTCTGTATTCTGTTGTTTTCTAATAATGTGGCTCAAATGCTCATTGACTATTGGGCTCTTTCTTCATTATCTACTATCATGTTTCCTCCAAGAAATTTTCAGTTCTGCTGTTTGCTGATTCTTTGACTTGGGAAGTGGATCACTTTTAAAGTGACCCAACTTCTGTAAGATTTAGTTATCCTTATATGTAAAATGTGGATAATATTATATACCTCATAGAGTTTTGTGAGGACTGAAGTTGGTTTGCATGTGAAGTCTTAACACAGTTAACACAGTGGTTATATTCATTCAATAAGTACTATTAATAATATTGATCAATACTTTAATGTTGGTAATGATATTTCTTTGATTTAGATGTTCATGTACTGACCTTTTGCCTGGTGTTTTCACTGTATGTATTTTTGGAGGGTGAGATGGTTGATAATGTGACATTAACACGAAGTGCTCATTTGTCATTTCTGTTGCTAAAATTCAGCCTTCATAGTAATATTGGTGAGTCTCTGTCAATAATTGTCTTACTTTTATCTTCAAAGGCTTACCTTTGCTCCATTGTAATTGCTAAATGGATCATGAAGGGGCAGAATTAAAAGCAGCAGGGAGAATAGTTGTATGGCAGTAGCAACAGTACTAGTAATAGCTGATTATTATTTGAACAAAGTTGTTGGTAACACAGATGGAGACAAATGATGTGTGTTGTATGTGTTTGCAAAGTAAAGCTAATACCAATTGAATTATTTATCAGATATGATGGGGAAATAAGTAAAGGATCACTGTTAGAGTATTACCTTGACTGCCTGATAGATCATAGATTGTGGTTGCATTTACTAAGGTGGGTAAGATTGGCTGAAGAGCAGAGGTGTGGAGAACAAGAATCAAGACTTTTATTGCAACCATGTTTTGTGATGCCTATTAGACAGCTGAGCAAATATGTCAAAAAGAATGTTGTCAGACTGATTGAGATCACCTAGTGAAAAATATAGACTTAAAAACATAGTCCTTTATAAGATTAGCTTCAGCATTTCTCTCATGGTCTTTAAGGTTATGTATAATAAACTTTCAGGTTTAGTTCCAGGCGCTAACTGGCCCTCCCACCTACACCCTACCTGCATACCATGTTTTTCTTAGTTCACATTTCTGAAATGGAATATCTGATTCGCCTTTATTTCCTAATCTTTAAGATAAGGGTTTACCTCCCTTCACTAACCTAGGTGACTTTTCTATGTATTACAAACCAATATTTTCAGTATATACTCCATTTTAGATATTATGCTATACGTTGTACTTGTTTTATCTCATAAATGATTGAAATCATCACTGATAAAGGCAGTTTAAATTTTATTTCATTGATTGTAAATTAAGAATAAAAATAAATCTCCTGGATCATGTAGTTTGTAAAGTATGCATTTAGGATTTGAAGACAAGCCTATGTAACTTCAAAATCTAAATTTAAGAAGAAAAAGTTACAAGAATTTAAGCCTGAATTGCTTGTCACCATCTGTACTGTAAGGCAGACAAAAACCATTTTTCCCTGTGACTAGCTCCTTCCCTTCTTTTTCTTATGTACTATAGAAATCAGTAAATTCTGTTTTTTAATTAAGACTATTCAACTTGCAGATGGATTGTCTTAATATAGGTATGATGTGCAATGGAGAAAGTGATGAAAATTACTACTTAATATACTTATTAATAAATGTTGCATAATTAATAAAAATGTAATTCACATATTATACAATTCACGTATTTGAAGTATGCAATTCAATGACTTCAGTATGTTCAGCGTTGTGCAAACATTATCCCAAAGAGAGCCCTGTATTCATTAACAGTCCCTCTCAGACGCCTCCCACCTCAATGTACCACAGCCCCTAGCACTAGGCAAGCATCAATCTACTTTTTACCTCTATAGATTTGCATATTCTGGACTTTGCATCTAAATTGAATAATACATTATATATAGTGTTTTTCTTGACTGGCTTATTTCACTTATTAATAGCATAATGTTGTAAAGATTCATCTATGTTTTAGCATGAATTTCTTTTTTTTTCTTTTAGCATTTATTTATTCCTTTTGATATATAAATATATATATATACATACTGCATTTTACTTATCCATTCATCTGTTGGTGGATATTTAGGTTATTTTCACTTTTGGTCAGTATAATAATGCTGATGGAACATTCATTTATAAGTTTTTGTATGGCAGTATGTTTTATTTTTTATTATTGTCTGTCATTTTGTTTAAAGCCATATAATATATCTAGTGGGTGTTAGGCTATTTCACAGTTTTGTTTCTATTTATGTTTCCTAATAGTTAATGATTTGAGAGCCTTTCATATGCTTATTGGCAATTTTCCTATTTTCTTTGGGAAATTTTCTGTTCAAATCCTGTGCCCATTTTTTAATTTTATTGTCTTTTTTGTTATCTAGTTGAAAGAGTTCTTCACACTGGATACAAATTCTTTGTTAGGTGTACAATTTACAAATAGTTCCTCCCATTCTGTGAATTGTTACTTTCTTTATGTTATCATCTGCACCACAAAAGTTTTTAATTTTGAAGTCCAAGTAATCTTCCTTTTGTAGCTTGTTCCTTCAATTTCATATTTAAGAAACCACTGACTAGTCCAAAGTCACAAAGATTTACTCCCATGTTTTCTTTTAAGATTTGTATGGTGTTAGCTCTTACATTTAATTCTATGAACCATTTTGCATTAATGTTTGTGTACAGTGGAAGAAAGTGATCCAGCTTTATCCTTTTGCATGTTAAGTATCTAGTTGTCTTGAATATTCTGTTTTTTTCAGTCATAAATGCAATGTTTATGAAATGGGGAAGAAAACTTGGGGAAATTAGGGAAGTTTTCTTTAATAGGTAGCATTTGAGAGTTTCCTGAGGTGTTGGTAGAATTTCATGGGTAGAGGAGTACTAGGGAAGAGAATGTTATGTATAGGTGAAAGAGAGAAAGGAGGAAAAAAGTTAAAATAATGATTTCATTTTGGCTATATCATGGTTCGCCAAAACCCAAAGCCTAAACATAAATCCAGAGGAAAAGGCTTAAGTGCAGATGTCTTAGGTAAGTGCTTTGGAGTTCTTTGCCACTGAAGGCAAATGAGCTGCTGTCTATAAACCAGTTCTCTAGAGTCCTTTGTGTTGTTGCACCAGAGTTTGTGACCTCCTCTATCATTTTTGGAGAAGGGAAAGGCTACCCACTCCAGTATTCTGGCCTATCATTTTTGGAACCAACCTCAAAGTGATTTGGCTTGCTTTTAAGTTGATGGGTTTGGGGTATGAGAACTGTTGTAGTGGAGGAAAGTGTAGTACAGGATAGGGGAGTACAGGTTTGGGATAATGGTTTCATCGTCAAGGCTGACATAAGCCTTAATGGCTTCTGGTCTTGAGCATTTTTGGTTTTGTAGTTCAGCAGTTTTCTCACTGGTTTCTTTTGTTGTTGTTGTTCAGCTGCTAGGTTGTGTCAAACTTGTTGCACCCCCATGAACTGCAGCATGCCAGGCTTCCCTGTCCTTCAGTATCTCCCAGAGTTTGCTCAAACTCATGTCCATCGAGTCAGTGATGCCATCCAACCATCTCATCCTCTGTCACTCCCTTCTCCTGCCTTCAATCATTCCCAACATCAGAGTCTTTTCCAATGAGTTGGATCTTCGCATCAGGTGACCAAAATATTGGAGTTTCCACTTCAGCATCAGTCCTTCCAGTTCAGGGTTGATTTCCTTTAGAATTAACTGGTTTGATTTCCTTGCTCTCCAGGGAAAGGTCAAGAGTCTTCTTCAGCACAATTCGAAAGTGTAAATTTTTTGGCACTCAGCCTTCTTTATGGGCTTAATTTCACATCTGCACAGGACTACTAGAAAAACCATAGCTTTGACTATATGGACCTTTGTTGGCAAATGATGTGTCTACTTTTTAATACACTGTCTAGATGTGTCATAGCTTTCCTTCCAAGGAGCAAGCATCTTTTCATTTCATGGCTGCATTTATGGTCTATTGGTTTCTAATCTGCCTCATTTCTGAGGGCTTCCCTTGTGACTCAGCTGGTAAAGAACCCGCCTGCAATGCGGGAGACCTAGGTTCGATTCCTGGTTTGGGAAGAACCCCTGGAGAAGGGAAAGACTACCCACTCCAGTATTCTAGTCTGGAGAATTCCATGGACTATACAGTCTGTGGGGTCGCAAAGAGTCAGACATGACTGAGCTACTTTCACTCACTCATTTCTGAGACCATGTGATCTGTTAGTCAGTGCCACAGATCCTGATGTGTCAGATCGTCTTAGTTGCCATTCATGTTTGGCTACCCATTTTTGCATTTAAAACAATTACTTCTGCCTTCCTCTTATATTTAAGTGTCCCTGTCTGGCCTCTGATATTCAAAAACCCCATCATTCTTATTGAAACTAGGTAAACAGTTTCATAAGCAGACTCCTAACTCTATCCTTTATTATCTAAATGAAAGGAGAATATTTTCATTGTTGGATTTTATCGAGAAATTATTAATTTGTAGCCTATAAGCTTAAAAGAGGTGGAGACGGATATTTTGAAGAGGTAGGACATGAATTTTAGCAAACTCCTGGTGACAGTGGAAGACAGAGGAGCCTGGCATGCTGTGGTCCATGGGGTTATAGAGGCAGACACAACTTTCTTCTGACTGAACAGCAACAACATCAACAAGGCTTTGTCTTGCTAGATATCTACCTAAGGTGAGGCCACTGCATGTCCCCAGGCAAAGGGAAGCTGTTGTCCTTTAGCAAGGGTAAATGGGCCATTTCTATTGACCCACAGATTTTAGGGAAATCTGGGGATTCAAGGTCTCAAATATATTTATACATCTCTATTCTAGGTCTTAGATCTTTCCCTATCCGTGCTTGACTTTATGTGAGAGATTCAACAAGGCTGTGAATTCATCCTTCTCTGACGTTTGGTTCCTAGCACAGTCGGATCCTGAGCTTCGTTAGCATCTCTAACACCTTTTGGCCGTAAGAGACTAGTGTCTTTGCGCATGTTGTCACTTTCAGTTCAGTTCAGTCACTCAGTCGTGTCCGACTCTTTGCGACCCCAGCTATGTCCAATTCTTTGTGACTCTATGGATTGTAGTCTGCCCTCTGTCAATAGAATTTCACAGGCAAGAATATTGGATTGACTTGCCATGCCCTCCTCCAGGGGATCTTCTCGACCTAGGAATTGAACACGCATCTCTTATGTCTCCTGCGCTGGCAGGTGAGTTCTTTACCACTAGCACCAGCTGGGAAGCCTGTGTATCTGTAAATGATATTATTAAAAAATGATATTAATAAATGATATTATTTAAAAAATGATATTTGATTTCACACCATGTGGGTGATTTGCCTTGGGTGAATTGAGTATGTCATTTTTCTTTCCTCAGTACAATGATGGCATTTAACAGTAACCGTTGTCCTTATGTGGAGAAGGCAATGGCACCCCACTCCAGTACTCTTGCCTAGAAAATCCCATGGACAGAGGAGCCTGGTGGGCTGCAGTCCATGGGGTCGCTGCTAGTTAGACACGACTGAGCAACTTCACTTTCACTTTTCACTTTCACACATTGGAGAAGGAAATGGCAACCCACTCCAGTGTTCTTGCCTGGAGAATCTCAGGGATGGCAGAGCCTGGTCGGCTGCCATCTATGGGATCGCACAGAGTCGAACACGACTAAAGAGACTTAGCAGCAGCAGCAGCAGCAGTTGTCCTTATAATTACATATAGGAATTCAACACATAAAATCCTGGTTCACCACAGGTAAGAATGTTAGTAATCGAGATACTTTAGAATGCCAGAGGATTATCACTACTCATTGACTACCAGAACTGAATTTTTGTTGTCATTTGGCAAGTTAGTAATCCACTTCCTGGGCTACTTGATTCCTAGAATTGTTTTGTTTTGTTTTGTTTGGCACCAATTGACTTAGTGGCAGTTTCCTTGTGATCTGATGCTGAGATGCTGTGATAAGACTTTGAATGCAAGTAGTTTAATGGTTGATGCAGGCAGCATGGGTCAGAGGGGGAAACTGATACAGAAAAAAAGGACGATAGGAATAACAAGTGCTTTAATAAGCTAGTTAATACCATGGATAACTGGAGGTTAATCCCGTTGGATTGTTCAGGGAAATGGTATAAAACTATATCTCATACACTAAATTCCATGATTCATCTGTAGAGGGCTTTTCCCCTAGGGATGTTTATTCCTTAGCACTTCTGACCTGTATACAAACAGACACTTATGCAATTTTGAGGAATAAAATAGCCCTCATGCACAGCGTTGTTAGAGCATCCTGAAAGGTCAAGGAAGTGGGTAGCTTGCTGACAGCATCTGCTGCAGGAAAGATGTGAAATTAATGTTAATTTGGTGCAATCTCAAAAATGACAGAATGATCTCTGTTTGTTTCAAAGGCAAACCATTCAATATCAGAGTAATCTAAGTCTAAGCCTGATCAGTAATGCTAAAGAAACTGAACAGTTCTATGAAGACTTATAAGAACTTCTAGAACTAATACCCAAAAAAGATGTCATTTTCATCATAGGGGCCTGGAATGCCAATTTATGAAGTCAAGAAGTACCTGGAGTAACAGGCAAATTTGGCCTTAGAGTACAAAATGAAGCAGGGCAAAGGCTAACAGAGTTTTGCCAAGAGAACACACTGGATGTAGCAAACACCCTCTTCCAACAAGACAAGAGAAGACTCTACACATGGACATCACCAGATGGTCAATACTGAAATCAGATTGATTTTATTCTTTGCAGGCAAAGAGGGATAAGCTTGGTACAGTCAGCAAAAACAAGACTGGGATCTAACTGTGGCTCAGATCATGAGCTCCTTATTGCCAAATTCAAACTTAAATTGAAGAAGTTAGGGAAAACCACTAGGCCATTCAGGTATAACCTAAATCAAATCCCTTAATATATTCAAGGGATAAGATCTGATAGAGTGCCTAAAGAACTATGAATGGAACTTCGTGACATTGTACAGGAGGTGGTGATCCAGACCATCCTTAAGAAAAAGAAAGGCAAAATGGTTGCCTGCAGAGGGCCTACAAATAGCTGAGAAAAGAAGAGAAGCTAAAGGCAGAGGAGAAAAGAAGACATATACCCATTTGAATGCAGAATTCCAAAGACTAGCAAGGAGATATAAGAAAGCCTTTCTTTGTTATCAGTGCAAAGAAATAGGGGAAAACAATAGAATGGGAAAGACTAGAGATCACTTCAAGAAAATTAGAGATACCAAGGGATCATTTCATGCAAAGATGGACACAATGAAGGACAGAAATTGTATGGACCTAACAGAAGCTGAAGATAGTAAGAAGAGCTAAGAATACACAGAAGAACTCTACAAAACAGATCTTCATGACCAGATAACCACGATGGTGTGGTTACTCATCTAGAATGAGACATTCTGGAATGTGAAGTCAAGTGGGTCTTAGGAAGCATCACTACAAACAAAGCTAGTGGAGGTGATAGAATTCCAGTTGAGCTATTTCAAATCCTAAAAGATGATGCTATGGAAGTGCTGCACTCAAGATTCCAGCAAATTTGGAAAACTCATCAGTGGCCACAGAGCTGGAAAAGGTCAGTTTTCATTCCAGTTCTAAGGAAGGGCAATGCCAAGGAATATGAAAATTATCCCACAATTACACTCATCTCACACGCTAGTAAAGGGATGCTCAAAATTCTCCAAGGGAGGATTCTGCGGTACGTGAACAGTGAACTTCCAGATATTCAGAGGAATCTGAGATCAAATTACCAATATCCATTGGATCATAGAAAGAGCAAGAGAATTCCAGAAAAACAACTGCTTCTGCTTTGTGTAAATCACAAAAAAATCTGGAAAATTCTTCAAGAGATGGGAATACCAGACCACCTGACCTGACTCTTGAGAAATCAGTATGCAGGTCAAGAAGCAGCAGTTAGAACTGGACATGGAACAACAGAGTGGTTCCACATTGGGAAAGGAGTAAGTCAAGGCTGTATATTGTCACCCTGCTTATTTTACTTATAGGCAGAGTACATCATGCATGATGCTGGGCTGAATGAAGCACAAGCTAGAATCAAGATTGCTGCGAGAAACATCAATAACCTGGGATACAGAGATGACACGCCCCTTATTGCAGAAAGTGAAGAGGAACTAAAGAGTCTCCTGATGAAAGTGAAAGAAGAGAGTGAAAAAGCTGGTTTAAAACTCAACATTTAAAAAAACTAAGATCATGGCATCTGGTCCCATCAGTTCATGCCAAATAGATGAGGAAACAATGGAAACAGTGGGAGACTTTAGTTTCTTGGGCTCTAAAATCATTGCAGTTGGGGACTGCAGCCATGAAATTGAAAGACACTTGCTCCTTGGAAATAAAGCTATGACCAAACTAGACAACATATTGAAAAGCAGAGACTTTACTTTGCCAACAAAGGTCTGCCTAGTCAAAACTATGGTTTTTCCAGTAATCATATATGGATGTGAGAGTTGGACTATAAAAAAAAAAATGCTGAGCACTAAAGAATTGATGCTTTTGAATTGTGGTGTTGGAGAAGACTCTTGAGAGTCCCTTGGACTGCAGGCAGATCCAACCAGTCAGTCCTAAAGATCAGTCCTGGGTGTTCATTGGAAGGACTGATTTTGAAACTGAGACTCCAGT
Source organism: Moschus berezovskii (assembly GCF_049115385.1). Taxonomy (NCBI): domain Eukaryota; kingdom Metazoa; phylum Chordata; class Mammalia; order Artiodactyla; family Moschidae; genus Moschus; species Moschus berezovskii. Next base: position 61,294,539 of record NC_142460.1, read on the forward strand.
ACTTTGGCCACCTGATGCAAAGAACTAACTCATTGGAAAAGATCCAGATGCTAGAAAAGATTGAAGACAGGAGGTAAAGGGGACGACGGAGGATGAGATGGTTGGATGGTATTACAGAACCAAAGGACTTGAGTTTGAGCAAGCTCTGGGAGTTGGTGATGGACAGGGTAGCCTGGTGTGCTGCAGTACATGGGGTTCCAAACAGTCAGACTTGACTTAGCAACTGCACTGACTGAATATCAGAACATGGAGCTTGTTGAATGTTATTCAGGCAAGAATTCAAATTTGATTCTCTCTCTATTAAGAAAGTTACACTGAAGTGGCTTATTGTGTAAACTGGGGAGCAGAGACTGAATTGGGTAGTACAGTGGAAGTGGATTATAGCACGATCTTTCTTCTGTTTCCCACTGTGATCAGAACCTGCTCCCAGTCTTAGGACTAAATCTCATTTTAGAAATGTTCACTAGATAGGAGAGCATTCTGAGTGTACTACAATAGTATTTTAGATCAAAAGAGATCCAATTATTTAAACTATTGGGGATTTAGCAAGAATGTGTTAGCTAGAATTAGCAAGAATTTAGCAGGCATGTGTTCCTAAGATTAATTTTCTGTATTCCATTGTGAAGATTCACAGAAAATTTCCTCTTCACCTTGAATTTTAAGTATCTTGTTTTACCTTAAGCACTTTAGCTTTATTCTGACAGAAACAGCTATGTGTAGAGAGAAGCAGCAAAGTCCATGCCTGCATTTCCTAGACTGTTGGACTTGTTCAGTCACCTACATGTGCCCTTTGAATCCATTTTGTAATTCATCATTTCTGGTAGTGATTTGCCAAAGACAGGAATCAGAAATTATGTGTATGAAAAACACAAGTGATAAAGGAGAACATATTGGGGAGTGCATTTTGGACTATTTTGAAACCCATTTAGAAACAGAAGAGTAATAACTAATGAGAAGTGTGTGCATGTTAATCACTGTTCTAGTAGTATGTGCATTAATATGTCATCTCCATAAAGAACGCCAACAGGCAAATCAGGCTAACTCACCCACTCATACAAACTTTCAGTTCGGTTCAGTCACTCAGTCGTGTCCGACTCTTTGCGACCCCATGAATCACAGCACGCCAGGCCTCCCTGTCCATCACCAACTCCCGGAGTTCACTCAAACTCATGTCCATTGATCGGTGATGCCAGCCAGCCATCTCATTCTCTGTCGTCCCCTTCTCCTCCTGCCCCCAATCCCTCCCATCATCAAACTCTTTTCCAGTGAGTCAACTCGTCGCATGAGGTGGCCAAAGTATTGCAGTTTCAGCTTTAGCATCAGTCCTTCCAATGAACACCCAGGATTGATCTCCTCTAGAATGGACTGGTTGGATCTCCTTGCAGTCCAAGGGACTCTCAAGAGTCTTCTCCAGTACCACAGTTCAAAAGCATCAGTTCTTCAGCGATCAGCTTTCTTCACAGTCCAACTCTCACATCCATACATGACCACGGGAAAAACCATAGCCTTGACTAGACGGACCTTTGTAGGCAAAGTAATGTCTCTGCTTTTTAATATGCTATCTAGGTTGGTCATAATTTTCCTTCCAAGGAGTAAGCGTCTTTTAATTTCCTGGCTGCAGTCAGCATCTGCAGTGATTTTGGAGCCCAGAAAAATAAAGTCTGACACTGTTTCCACTGTTTTCCCATCTATTTCCCATGAAGTGATGGAACCAGATGCCATGATCTTTGTTTTCTGAATGTTGAGCTTCAAGCCAAACTTTCACTCTCCTCTTTCACTTTCCTCAAGAGGCTTTTGAGTTCCTCTTCACTTTCTGCCTTAAGGGTGGTGTCATCTGCATATCTGAGGTTATTGATATTTCTCCCGCAATCTTGATTCCAGCTTGTGCTTCTTCCAGCCCAGCATTCCTCATGATGTACTCTGCATAGAAGTTAAATAAGCAGGGGGACAATATACAACCTTGACGTCCTCCTTTTCCTATTTGGAACCAGTCTGTTGTTCCATGTACAGTTCTGACTGTTGCTTCCTGACCTGCATACAGGTTTCTTAAGAGGCAGGTCAGGTGGTCTGGTATTCCCATCTCTTTCAGAATGTTCCACAGTTTATTGTGATTCACACAGTCAAAGGCTTTGGCATAGTCAATGAAGCAGAAATAGATGTTTTTCTGGAACTCTCTTGCTTTCTCCATCATCCAACAAATGTTGGCAATTTAATCTCTGGTGCCTCTGCCTTTTCTAAAACCTGCTTGAACATCTGGGAGTTCACGGTTCACATATTGCTGAAGCCTGGCTTGGAGAAATTTGAGCATGACTTTACTAGCGTGTGAGATGAGTGCAATTGTGCGGTAGTTTGAGCATTCTTTGGCATTGCCTTTCTTTGGGATTGGAATGAAGACTGACCTTTTCCAGTCCTGTGGCCACTGCTGAGTTGTCCAAATTTTCTGGCATATTGAGTGAAGCACTTTCACAGCATCATCTTTCAAGATTTGAAATAACTCAACTGGAATTCCATCACCTCCACTAGCTTTGTTCGTAGTGATGCTTTCTAAGGCCCACTTGACTTCACATTCCAAGATGTCTGGCTCTAGGTCAGTGATCATGTTATCATGATTATCTTGGTCATGAAGATCTTTTTTGTACAGTTCTTCTGTGTGTTCTTGCCACCTCTTCTTGATATCTTTTGCTTCTGTTAGGTCCATACCATTTCTGTCCTTTATCGAGCCCATCTTTGCAGGAAATGTTCCCTTGATAGCTCTAATTTTCTTGAAGAGATCTCTTGTTTTTCCTATTCTGTTGTTTTCCTCTATTTCTTTGCATTGATCACTGAGTAAGGCTTTCTTATATCTCCTTGCTGTTCTTTGGAACTCTGCATTCAGATACTTATATCTTTCCTTTTCTCCTTTGCTTTTCGCTTCTCTTCTTTTCACAGCTATTTTTAAGGCCTCCTAAGACAGCCATTTCTCCCTTACAAAACCTTGCCCACTTTGACTGTTTCTGGGATTTATACTCAAAAACTGTCCAACTTTCCAATGTTGTGGAGAACCTTGTTCCTGGGGGAACTTTAGTTTGGCTTTCTTCTTCCTTTTGGAGGTATTCTCTACTAGTGTTACAGCTTTCTGCAACAAATTCAGTGGACAGACCTCTGTATTGTGCAGGAGCTTCCTAGACATGCTTGGGTATTTCTCTATCCACAATGGAGACAATTTATTCCCAGAGAACTCATCATGTGCCATGCAGTATTGTTCTTTCTATAGTTTCCCTTTTTTTTTTAATCCCTAGACATTTTATTTATTTATATAAAGTTAAAAAAAAACTGTGGTAATCAGATATTATATAAATCTCTAGCTTGGGCAAAGTAATATCATCATATCTCCAAGATGTCACAACCCCATTTCCAAATTTGTTGAGATTAGAAGGAATCACACTTTTCATGTGGCTCTCTCCTATTGTCCTCTCCAAACCTCCGAATTTCTAGGGTGGTTTCTTCATGTGTGAGCAGTGATACCTGTTGAGTCTTTCCATTCTCTGGGAGAGAAGCACCTGTAGTGCCTGGAATAACCAATCATGTCTGCCTCTTAATTCTGGCTATTTATTAGTTCAGTGTCACATTATCATTATTAATCTGTGAAAGTCCTCTCTTGCTTTATTTTTTTAAATCCTACTTCCTGTACATATTCTTCTTCTTTTACCACTGACACTGATTCTATTGTGTTTGAAGAGAAAACCTTTAGTTTTTATATGGTTTTAGGCAATGTAATTTATCTTATAAATATGTTATTTTGGTTGTCAGAAATTATAGATCTCATTTGTATTCTCAATATTTTTATAAGCCCTATGTTTTAAAATCTGTATTTGTTGCTGGATATTCATTTACTCTTCCAGTACTAACTGCTGTGACTGTAGTTTTTTTCTATTTGATTCTACTACAGTTTACTTATCTGTAGCGATTACCTCCAACTTCTAGTTAAAATAAATTGTGCTATTATGAATGTACTCATACATTTCCAGTTATAGGCCTGCAGAATATTTCTCTAGGGTTTATATATTTGTGAGTGTGTGTATAAATGTACATGCCATAATATATATGCATACTTAAGTGCCGTAAGATTGCCCTCTGTAATAGCTCTAAGAGTCTACTCTCTCATCAACAATTTATAAAGCTTCTTACTTACCTCTGCTTGAAAGCACTTAAAAAGATAGTTTTTTCAATTTGTCAGTTTTAATGAGTCTAAAATTTTATTCCAGTACTATTTCAGTTTCTTTAAGTTTAAATGAGTTTCTGATTATTTTCATATACTTGTTTGTACTATTCTGTATCCTTAGCTAATTTTGCATTCAGGTTTCTGTTTTTTATTATCTATTTATAAGATTTGTTTATGTAGTCTAGATATTTTTCCTTCATAGCTCTTTTTTAAAAAATATATATTTTCTTTATATATCTACTGCCTCAAATCTTAGTTGCCTAATGCAGGGTCTTTTGCTGTGCATGAACTTTCTAGTTGTGACTCATGGGCTCAGTAGTTTGTGGGTAACAGTTGGATTTTATTAGAAACTCTTGGCATTTTTATCTTTTAAAAGTAGATATTTAATAGTTATTATTGATATTTAATAGTTACTGTTTTGAAATATATATTTGACATGTATATTTTGCCTTCTGTCATGATATATTTTATACTTCCTATTTATGTGCTTGTGTACAATTTTTCATCTTGCTCCTCTTAAATGTGCAATGTTTTGCATATTGGATTCATGAATTATAAACTTTCATAGAAAAATGTAATATAACTAACACACAGAGAAACATTTTTTCAATGTATTTTAATAATATATTCATATGAAATGTATTTCATGCTATTTATTGATAATATTTTTTCTGTTCTTCTACCTCAAGAATATTGAGTTAATCAGAAGTATGCATGATATTTACCATGCATCTAATTATTTTTACCTGTTATAAAACACCTAAGTATTGATTACAAAGGTACACTAGGTCATTGGTCCCATATATTTAAGAACTGAAAGATTTATGTTCCCAACAGGACGTTAATACTCCATGTGGTATATCAAAAGATTTTTTTATTACTGTGCTGACAGCAATTTTAGTTTATTATTCTGTAGAATATAATATGTAATATCCAGCGATAGTTTTTTCCTTGAATTTTTCAAGATGAATGGTTGGTAAGTGTTTTTATTTAGTTAACTTCAAATATTATTTTGCTTTTTTCCCTAATAAAAAAATTAATGAAACTTTTTCTAAAGGTTGTTTGAAATAACAGGGTAAGTTTATTAGACTGTCTGGCTTATTGCACATTGATGATTATGTCAGATCCTATTTGAAACCATGCAGTTCTTTTAAACAGTCTTACAGAAAGAATACATCCAAACCATACTCCAGGTAATTTATAATTTGTGATATTAAAAGTGAGGTGAAGGGAAAATTCCCAACTTAGCAGCATGAAACTTCCCTCTAAATACTACTAATTTAGTATTCTAAAATATTTTTCTAATAATTGGAAATCAGTGCCACAGAGTTATTTGAAAGAAGAGAGCTCAACTTTTGTATATCTCTCAATAATGTGTGATATTTAGAATCCTGATATGAGAAACAGTAGTCTCCTATCAGTGGAAACATTCCAAGTTTAATGAGAATTCCAATCTTCTGTTACTCATTTCTCCAGTTGGTAAATATTAAGAACCTACTGTGATCACGGTATGATAGTCCCCTGGTACTAGGAATATAATAATGAACAAAACAAAGTCCCTACTCTCACAGAGATTGTATTCTACTTAAATGTATTTGGTTAAAAGCTCCGTATGGACCAATAGGATCCCCTAGGTACTTGTGATAATGTTTCTTCTGTTTGCTTTGAAAACTCAGATAGGTCAGCTCCCTTCTTTAAGTCAATTTCCTCATCCATGAAACCAGGATAATATGTTTTATTATATCTACCATATAAAAATGAAATTAAATATGATTTATGAAATTATTTTCACATGCTTTCTGTATTTGTGAAGTCCTATGGAAAGTAGCATGTAATTCATGTATGTTGAACATGGAATAATTAAGGTAAATATTTTCCATATCTTTATTGTAGAAATGCTTTTGATAGATGATTTTGGGGGTACTTTATTTATTGGTTAAGTGAAAATCTTAACTTTGTGTACCATTTAAGGGTTGCAGACTTTCAGAAGGTGGACACTAATAACTTTGGTGGGCTACAGTCCATGGGGCCGCTAAGAGTTAGACATGACTTAGCAACTAAACAACAACCTTTGTGAATATGTGACTTTTTATGGGAAACATCATTCCCTGTTAATAGAAATTATCCTTGCTGTAATATTTTGGTCTTGTTAATAGGTTGGATGCATCCAAAGTAATAAATTTATTTATAAAACTTAGTAGTTGTCTTCTTCTTAGTTTTTTATTAAATATCTTTGTAATGCTAATAAAAAAGTTTTATGTTTGCCCAAAGTGAAATAGAAATGTATCTGCACATGATGCATGATGCATTTTGCCTGTTGTTTTATTCTCCGAAACTAGTTATAATTTAAATGCAGAGCCTTCACTTTTCTCCTGCAAAACAGATTTATGTTATTAACTACATGCCTCGCAGCAGAATTCAGGGGACTAATTTTCTAAGTTTATGTCAGAATATTGACTCAAAGTGAATATTTAAGTGGTTCAGAGGAAAATATCACATTAGAGTAAGAAGGGCCCTTTAACAAACTTTCCTTTGGTAGAGAATATTAGATACTTATGATTTAAAAATTAAGCCACTCCAGGTTACATAATGAGATGCCTATGTACATTTAACCACTTTAGTTTATTTGGATTATGCAAGGTAAGAGCTAGAATAAGAACAAATAGAACAAATCAGGCATATGTCATATTACAAAGTGAAGACTTTTCATTCTCACCGTTTCTGTTTTTTAATCATTCTTAAAATGAAGGTAGAGACCTTTTTCCCCCTCCCTTGTTCCCTTTCTCATTTAAATTTAATTTAATCTTGAAGAATAATTCAGTTCAGTTCAGTTCAGTTCAGTCGCTCAGTCGTGTCCGACTCTCCGCGACCTCATGAATCACAGCACGCCAGGCCTCCCTGTCCATCACCAGCTCCCGGAGTTCACTCAAACTCATGTCCACAGAGTCGGTGATGCCATCCAGCCATCTCATTCTCCATCGTCCCCTTCTCCTCCCGCCCCCAACCTTTCCCAGCATCAGAGTCTTTTCCAGTGAGTCAACTCGTCGCATGAGGTGGCCAAAGTATTACAGCTTCAGCTTTAGCATCAGTCCCTCCAATGAACACCCAGGATTGATCTCCTTTAGAATGGACTGGTTGGATCTCCTTGCAGTCCAAGGGACTCTCAAGAGTCTTCTCCAACACCACAGTTCAAAAGCATCAATTCTTCGGCGATCAGCTTTCTTCACAGTCCAACTCTCACATCCATACATGACCACGGGAAAAACCATGGTCTAGTCATATACTACTAGACCCTTGGTAACAAGTTATACAAGGACTCAAGTTAAGAATTATGGATTTATCATGATTTTGTTGTTTCTTTGTTTCATTTAAATCTATATTTAGATTATATTTTACTTTTGGAAAAATATCGGATAATAATGGGCTATTTCATGATTTTATTAATCAATCATCTACCAATGTAATGCTAGCTAATTTTAAGTTATTTGGTCTTTTGGATTGTATATCTTTTTAATTTCCTTTTTGTATTTCCCCTTTATATATTTATCATAACCACATTTTGAAGAAATAAGTTAAAAATGTCTTTTTTACCACATATTTATTTCCTTTATAGGTGATAGCTGGGATCTGTTACAAATAGAGACAGAGCTAAATTTAAAAGTTACTAATTTTAATATTAGAGTGCATGTGATTTTTAAAAAGGCAGGCAGAGAAAGGGAAGAGAGGAAACTGGTTCTACATGCAAGCACAGGTAAAGGTAAAAGCCTATTATATATGTATTTAGCTATCTCTTCTGTTATTAGAATGCTTCCTTCCCTAGTCCCTGTGGGTTAGATTCTCACTCATGTCTGACTCTTTGCGACACCATGGACTGTAACCAGCTAGGGTCCTTTGTCCATGCAGATTCTCTGGGCAAGAACACTGGAGTGAATTGCCATTCCCTTCTCCAGGGGCTCTCCCAGCCCAGGGATTGAACCCAGGTCTCCCATACTGCAGGTGGATTATTTACCATCTGTGTTACCAGGGAAGCCTCCTATCAAACATAATATGTATATATATATAGTTGTTTGTTTTTACTGATATATATATATTTTTAACTGATTTTTCTGTTTTTCTTTAAACTTGATCCGGCCTGGAGCTGTTTACTATTAAGGTATTAAGGAATCTAGGGTGTGATGTTTTTCCCCTCCATTTCCTGTCTGTAGATAAAGAGTAGTTAAGAATTTTAGTGTGAAGTTTATTGCTCTTTTCCTTTGTTAAAATTTTCTTGATCTATGCCCTTTGAGAAAGTTATCACTTTTATTATCACTGTTAAAAAACAGTTATCACTGGTTTTTAAAAATAGTATTTTTTTTACAACAGCTCTGTGCTGAGTAATATGCTGAGAAAGACTATCTGCTTTTATTTTCAATTTTTTAATTTTTTTAAATAAATATTTATATTCTCTTTGAATTCTAAAGATTTTAGAGGGAAGAAGGTGTAAACTTAAGAGATTCACATTAGAATTTTGGATGTTTAAGTCAGTTTACCAACACAGTCTAATTATCTGAATATTCTTGCCTAGAAAGGCGATTTGATTGCCTTATTTTGTTCTCTGAGGGGGGAAAAAAAAAATCTGATTCCACAGTGACTGCCGGTCACTTTAGGAATTAATTTCCTTGTTCTGACTTTCTATACCCAAAAGGAATCCAGCTTTTGGTCTAGTTTATTAGGCTTGCTGTGGAAACAAAAATTCACCCTGTGAAGATAGGGATGAGTTTTTAGAAAACACTCAAGCATCAATAAAGGACTATTGAAAGCATTTTACATCACTTCTAACAAAGATTCATTTTATTTTATTTTAAGCATTTTATTTTCTTTTGGGATATAGCTGATTAACAATACTGTAATTGTTTCAGGTGAATAGTGAAGGGACTCAGCCATATGCATACATGTATCCATTTTCCCCCAAGCAGGCAGATTCATTTTAAATGGGACTGCCCAAGAGATTTATCAGTGGAGAAATAGTCTTAGGTGATGTACAGGACTAAGCTACATGTACAGATTTCTGGCAACTTTAGCTATATACCAAGTGTTTTCCAGTGGGTTAAAGCCCTACCTCTATTTAAGACAAACACATATATAACTTACTCTCCAGTTTGAAATCTATAAATATACCTAGTAATTACAGAAGTTGATGAAATAATTAAACTTATCATTAGGTCGTCTGTTAAGTTGGTCAATTCTGTCAGCAGTTTGCTTTTACAAAAAAGGAACTAAAGTCAAAATATTTTAACTCCTCCATTTTATATTGTTTAATTTTTCATATTTTCCTATGATTTAAAATACCAATGTATAAAAAAATTCAGTAATATATAATATATCTAAAACCTCCGTAAAACAAAACTCAACATATACATATATTAAAAAAATACAGTGAGGCATAATAACATTTCTAAGAATTTATTTGAAATAATGAAACCACACTTCTTCTTGGATGAGACTTGAACCCCTCCACACCTCAGATTGATCCCCATGATCCCTAGCTTAGGAGGTGACTTGAATGCACTGTCTTTTAACTGAAACCACTCACCTGGTATCAGGAATTAATGAAGCTTAGGTTCTTTTGTGTTCTCCCAGGAAGAATTCAGAGTGAAGCAGGATACAGACAGAGAGTGAGTTTATTAGCATAAGAAGCTTGTGAGAGTTACAAATGTGCAGAAAGGGAGCATAGCCCCAAGACAAAAGAGGGTTACATTTTCATAATCAAAAGAAAAGTAAGGAGGGAAGAAGACTACCTTCTTCATCATTCTTAGGTAGATGTCAAGGCTTACATCATAGTTCTACCTTTGACCCTATATGGTTTAGCTAGGACTGCCATGGCCCTATTTAAATCATATGTATATTAACAGTAAAGTGAGAACATATACTAAAAAATAGTAATTCGTCTCATATTTTGGTGCAGTGTCTCCTTTTACCTAGTTTCTTTCTGCTTTCACCTATATTCCTGTCTTGGCTACATGCAGAAGTGCTCCTCTTCAAGAACCATTAACTCCTTGACCTCATGTAACGAGATTCAGACCCCATATTTATTATCTTGTGTTGTAACTATCAAGACTTGTGACTTGAGTGTGCACCTGGTCTTCCATTGAGTAGGTTACTGGATTCTTTTTTTGCGTTGTCTTTAGCTTACAGTGGTTTCCCAAACTCCCTTAATGCTAAATTATTCTACTCTATCCCTAATTTCAGTTTGAATCTGACAACATCAAATGAAAAATGTTTAGGCTTACTCTGACAACAGCAGCTATGTATAGCAGACATAGAAGGAAAGCAAGGGAATCATTTGATTGACTATAACTTAAGCGAATACCTTGTTTGGGAGAGGCTGGTTGGCTGTTTGTGATTGGTTGGTCTTAGGCTTTGATTTTATTTTCTTGGTGCATTTATGTGAATTTTCTATACCTTGGGGCCAAAGCCTTTGATGGTGTGGATCACAATAAACTGTGGAAAATTCTGAAAGAGATGGGAATACCAGACCACCTGACCTGCCTCTTGAGAAAACTCTATGCAAGTCACGAAGCAATAGTCAGAACTGTACATGGAACAGACTGGTTCCAAATAGGAAAAGGAGTATGTCAAGGCTGTATATTGTCACCCTGCTTATTTAACTTATATGCAGAGTATATCATGAGGAATGCTGGGCTGGAAGAAGCACAAGCTGGAATCAAGATTGCTGGGAGAAATATCAATAACCTCAGATATGCAGATGACACCACCCTTATGGCAGAAAGTGAAGAGGAACTCAAAAGCCTCTTGATGAAAATGAAAGAGGAGAGTGAAAAGGTTGGCTTGAAGCTCAACATTCAGAAAACAAAGATCATGGCATCTGGTCCCATCACTTCATGGGAAATAGACGGAAAAACAGTGGAAACAGTGTCAGACTTTATTTTTTGGGCTCCAAAATCACTGCAGATGCTGATTGCAGCCAGGAAATTAAAAGATGCTTGCTCCTGGGAAGGAAAGTTATGACCAACCTTGATAGTATATTAAAAAGCAGAGACATTACTTTGCCTACAAAGGTCCGTCTAGTCAAGGCTATGGTTTTTCCCGTGGTCATGTATGGATGTGAGAGTTGGACTATGAAGAAGGCTGATCGCCGAAGAATTGATGCTTTTGAACTGTGGTGCTGGAGAAGACTCTTGAGAGTCCCTTATACTGCAAGGAGATCCAACCAGTCCATTCTAGAGGAGATCAATCCTGGGTGTTCATTGGAAGGACTGATGCTAAAGCTGAAACTGCAATACTTTGGCCACCTCATGCGACGAGTTGACTCACTGGAAAAGACTCTGATGCTGGGAAAGGTTGGGGGTGGGAGGAGAAGGGGACGACAGAGAATGAGATGGCTGGATGGCATCACCGACTCTATGGACATGAGTTTGGGTGAACTCCGGGAGTTGGTGATGGACAGGGAGGCCTGGCGTGCTGTGATTCATGGGGTCGCAGAGAGTCGGACACGACTGAGCAACTGAACTGAACTGAACTGGGATTCCCTGGTGGCTCAGATTGTAAAGAACCTGCCTGCAATGCGGGAGACCTGGGTTTGATCCATGGGTTGGGAAGACCTGGAGAAGGAAATGGCAACCCTCTCCATTATTCTTGCCTGGAGAATCCCATGGACAGAGGAACCTGGTGGGCTACAGTCCATGGGGTCGAAAATAATCGGATACAACTGAGCGACTAACACTTTCACTTTCTTTCACTATAGCTTAGGTTTGGGTTTGCTCAAGTAGACTGTCAAAGCATGAGCTACTTCTGTCTAATAGCTTCCTTGTTTAATTACCTTAATACATACTTCCAAGGGTAGAATCTTACAAACTATATCTGCTTTTGTGGCTAGATACAGAGAACTTCTGCCTAATAGTCATTATATGAATCTGTTTCTTTGGATCAAGGAGAGGATTACATGTGATGAATAGAAAAACTTTGTAACTTGGAATGTCTTACTCAACAAAAGCTTTTAATTAAGCAAGAATCAGTTGTCTTCCAAAGGGTTGCCAGGAAGAATATGTCATAAACCATATAGCTGTTGTTCTAGGAATGTACATGCTGGATAATGGTATGGTAAAGTCAGTGTGGTCATAGGAGGAAACAATAATTACACTTGGAAAGAAGTTGATTATACTCAGAGGTTCTTGGAAGGAGGTTGTCAGTGCCACAGAGGGCCACAGGGGAAGGACTGGGTCTTGGTCAAGTGACAGAAGACAGGCATGATGGGAAAACCTGAGCCAGAGCCTTTATTAGAGTTTCTGTGGGAAATGCAAAGTGGAACAGAGTAAGCAATTAAGGATTGGCTAGCTTCCTACAGGCTTTGGGCTAGAGAGTGGTCTCTAGTGGCCTGGTACCTGATCCTGGGATGATTTAAGATAGAAGAAACACTGGCTTGGTGTGTGAGGGTTAGATAAGAAGGTAGTTGGGCCTATAGACTCAGGTTTGGTTGGTTTGCATATGAAAGATATGCTCTAGGCCCAGAGCTTTTTGCTGTCTCTAAGAACTGGCCAGCCCTGGGAGAGGTCAATAAGACACCAGCAAAACATCATGAAAGGCAGAAAATAAAGTTAGAGGGCCTGGTTCCAGTCATTGGCCCATGCAATTCATAGGTGTTGAATTCTGTATCAGTAACATGAACATGAAAGTATCACTCTCACTTTATCGAATTGATGAGGACCAAATATGTTAACATTTGTGGGAAAGCTTTGACAGTATAAATTCAGTATAAATAGTTGCCCTCAGGAATCCAAGGTGCCCTTGAAGTTTGTGAAAGAATGAACACTTTGGTCTACACCTGATTCTTGTTTAACCAAAACCTGTACTCCAAAATGTTTCACAGCTGGAGAATAAGTACACGTGTGTTTGTTTTTATTTTAAATAGGGGCAAAATCTTTTAGCTACTAAATATAAGTAGTATAGGACTGTGCTGCCAAAAATTATATGTATATACATTAGTGTTAAACACTATTTTTTATGTGCTCTTTTCCCTCTGCTTTATTGAATCTTGTAATTCTCTAAGGTTAAAATCCAGTCTCTGTCTTGACCAATCCTGCCAAGCCACCCCTGTTCACAAGTGTTGCTGTCCTTTTGACACTTATTCTATTTACTATATATACTGTTTATTTCTTATGTTCAGTTCTGTGCTATCAATTATGTTTTCATAATTTGTTACCTTAAAATATTGTGAGTCCAGTAAGAGCAAGCAGTTCTTGTATCTAATTTCTTCATTCATGTTATGGAATTTAATGTATACTATAAACTGACCCCAAGATGGCGGAGTAGAAGGAAGTGCGCTCATCTTCTCCTATGAGAACTCCAAAATTATAACTCACTGATGAACAATCATCAACAGGAGAATGTTGGATCCCAAAAAAAGATACCCCACATCCAAGGGCAAAGGAGAAGCTCCGGCAAGATGGTCAGAGGGGTGAAATCATGTTTAGAATCAAACCCTATACCCATTAGAGATGCTCAGAGGGCTCAAACAAACCTTGTGTGCACCAGGACCCAAAGACCCCACAGAGACTGAGCCAAAACTGTGCGCTTCAGGGGCAGGGGCTCTGGGTGCAGTAGACCCAGGTATGGCATAAGCCCTCTTGGAGGATGTCGCCATCAACCCTACCATAGAGCCACCAGAACTAACACAGGACTGGGAAACAGACTCTTGGAGGACACAGACAAAACCTCGTGTGCACCAGGACCCAGGAGAAAGGAGCAGTGACCCCACAAGTGACTGACCCAGACTTGCCCTGAGTATCTAGGAGTCTCTGGCAGAGGCATGGGTTGGCAGTGGCCTGCTGCAGGGTTGGGTTCACTGAGTGCAGCAGTGCTTGCATGGCACCTTTTGAAGAGGTCACCATTATCGTCATTACCTGCACCATAGTTTGGCCTCAGGTCAAACAACAGGGAGGGAACACAACCCTTTCCATCATAGAAAATTGAATTAAAGATTTACTGAGCATGGCCCCACCCATCAGAACATGACCCAGTTTCCCCCTCAGTCAGTCTCTCCCATCAGGAAGCTTGCATAAGCCTCTTATCCTTCTCCAGCAGAGGGCAGGCAGACTGAAAACCACAATCACAGAAAACTAACCAATTTGATCACAGCCTTGTCTAACTCATTGACACTATGAGCTATGCCATCTAGGGCCACCCAAGATGGATGGGTCAATGTGGAAAGTTCTGACAAAACGTGGTCCACTGGAGAGGGGAATGGCAAACCATTTCGGTATTCTTGCTTTGAGAACCCCATGAACAGCATGAAAAGGCAAAAAGTTAGGACACTGAAAGATGAACTTCCCAGGTGCCCAATATGTTACTGGAGATCAGTGGAGAAATAACTCCAGAAAGAATGAAGAGACAGAGCCAAAGCAAAAACAACACCCAATTGTGGATATGACTGCGATGGAAGTAAAGTCCAATGCTGTAAGAGCAATATTGCATAGGAACCTGCAATGTTAGGTCCATGAATCAAGGGAAATTGGAAATGGTCAAACAGGACATGGCAAGAGTGAACATCGACATTTTAGGAATCAGCAAACTAAAATGGACTGGAATGGGTGAATTTCAGTTCAGTTCAGTTCAGTCGCTCAGTCATGTCCGACTCTTTGTGACCTCATGAATCACAGCACGCCAGGCCTCCCTGTCCATCACCAACTCCCAGAGTTCACTCAGACTCATGTCCATCGAGTCGGTGATGCCATCCAGCCATCTCATTCTCTGTCGTCCCCTTCTCCCCCCACCCCCAATCCTTCCCAGCTTCAGAGTCTTTTTCAGTGAGTCAACTCGTCGCATGAGGTGGCCAAAGTATTGCAGTTTCAACTTTAGCATCAGTCCTTCCAATGAACACCCAGGATTGATCTCCTCTAGAATGGATTGGTTGGATCTCCTTGCATTCCAAGGGACTCTCAAGAGTCTTCTCCAGCACCACAGTTCAAAAGCATCAATTCTTCAGCATTCAGCTTTCTTCACAGTCCAACTCTCACATCCATACATGTGCACTGGAAAAACCGTATCCTTGACTAGACGGACCTTTGTTGGCAAAGTAATGTCTCTGCTTTTTAATATGCTATCTAGGTTGGTCATAACTTTCCTTCCAAGGAGTAAGCGTCTTTTAATTTCATGGCTGCAATCAGCATCTGCAGAGATTTTGGAGCCCCAAAAATAAAGTCTGATACTGTTTCCACTGTTTTCCCATCTATTTCACATGAAGTGATGGGACCAGATGCCATGATCTTTGTTTTCTGAATGTTGAGCTTCAAGCCAACCTTTTCACTCTCCTCTTTCACTTTCATCAAGAGGCTTTTGAGTTCCTCTTCACTTTCTGCCATAAGGGTGGTGTCATCTGCATGTCTGAGGTTATTGATATTTCTCCCGGCAATCTTGATTCCAGCTTGTGCTTCTTCCAGCCCAGCATTCCTCATGATGTACTCTGCATATAAGTTAAATAAGCAGGGTGACAATATACAACCTTGACGTACTCCTTTTCCTATTTGGAACCAGTCTGTTGTTCCATGTACAGTTCTGACTGTTGCTTCTTGACCTGCATACAGGTTTCTCAAGAGGCAGGTCAGGTGATCTGCAATTCCCATTTTCCAGTTTTTTGTGATCCACACAGTCAAAGGCTTTATCTATTCCTGTGGGCAACAATCCCTTAGAAGAAATGGAGTAGCCATCATAGTCAACAAAAGAGTCCAAAATACAGTACTTGGGTGCAATCTCAAAAATGATAGAATGATCTCTGTTTGTTTCCAAGGCAAACCATTCAATACCACAATAATCCAAGTCTATGCCACAACCAGTAATGCTGAAGAAGCTGAAGTTGAATGGTTCTATGAAGACGTACAAGACCTTCTAGAACTAACACCCAAAAAAGATGTCCTTTACATTATAGGGGACTGGAATGCAAAAGTAGGAAGTCAAGAGATATCTGGAGTACTAGTCAAATTTGGCTTGGAGTACAAAATGAAGCAGGTCAAAGGCAATGCCAAAGAATGCTCAAACTACCACACAATTGCACTCATCTCATACACTAGCAAAATAATGCTCAGAATCCTCCAATCCAGGCTACAACAGTAGTGAATCATGAACTTCCAGATGTTCAAGCTGGAATTAGAAAAGGCAGAGAAACCAGACATCAAATTGTCAATATCTGCTGGATCATCGAAAAAGCAAGAGAGTTCCAAAAAAACATCTGTTTCTGCTTTATTGACTATGCCAAAGCCTTTGACTGTGTGGATCACAAAAACCTGTGGAAAATTCTTCAAGAGACTGGAATACCAGACCACCTTACTTGCCTCCTTAAAAATCTGTATGGAGGTCAAGAAGCAACAGTTAGAACTGGACATGGAGCAGTATGCTGGTTCCGAATTGGAAAAGGAGTATAGCAAGGCTGTCTATTGTCATCCTGCTTATTTAACTTATATGCAGAGTACATCATGTGACGTGCCGGGCTGGCTGAAGCACAAGCTGGAATCAAAATTGCTGGGAGAAATATCAGTAACCTCTGATATGCAGATATATACCACCCTTACCGCAGAAAAAGAAGAAGAACTAAAGAGCCACCTGATGAAAATGAAAGAGGAGAGTGAAAAAGTTGGCTTAAAACTCAACATTCAGAAAACTATGATCATGACATCCTGTCCTATCACTTCTTGGCAAATAGATGGAGAAACAATGGACACAGTGACAGACTTTACTGGGGTGGGGGGGACTCCAAAATCACTGCAGGTGGTGACTGCAGCCATGAAATGAATGCTTGCTCCTTGGAAGAAAAGCTATAACAGACAGCATATTAAAAGGCAGAGACATTACTTTGCTGACAAAGGTCCATCTAGTCAAAGCTATGGTTTTTCCAGTAGTCATATATGGATGTAAGAGTTGGACTGTAACGAAAGCTGAGCATTGAATAACTGTTCCTTTTGAACTGTGGTGTTGGAGAAGACTCTGGAGAGTCCCTTGGACTGCAAACAGATACAATCAGCCCATCCTAAAGGAAACCAGTCCTGAATATTCATTGGAAGGACTGATGCTGAAGCTGAAACTCCAATACTTTGGCCACCTGATGCAAGGAACTGACTGTTTTGAAAAGACCCTGATGCTGGAAAAGATTGAGGGAGGGGGAGAAGGGGATGAGAGAGGATGAGATGGTTGGATGGCATCACCAACTCAAATGACACGAGTTTGGGTAAGCTTTGGGAGTTGATGATGAACAGGGAGGCCTGGCATGCTGCAGTCCGTGGGGTTACAAATAGTTGGACACAACTGAGCAGCTGAACTGAATTTATTAACATAGGATCTGTAGGATCCGTGGAGAACTGTATGAAGCAGAAGTGTGTTGAGGCACATGTTTACATTAACTACCCAGTAATGAAGCAGAACATGAAAGTTTTTATAATGTATTTAACTCTTTTATATGAAAGAGTAATTACAATGCATTTTACTCCAAATTTGGATTTTTAACCGTCTTATTAATTGAAGTAGAGTTAATTTACAGTATTGTATAACTCATATATGTACTTGCGTGAAGCCCTTCATGATATTGGATTTACTTGGAGTTAGGTAAGGTAATAGAAATGGGGTTGACTAAGCCTAGGAGTTGGCTCTGGATGGACTTCCACATGCTAGTCTGAAATTCTGAGAAGTCTAAATATTTTAAATTTAAACCTAACTTTCCGTTATCCTTCTGAAGTTGGCAAATTGAGCATGCCTGCAGTTTGATCTTATTTGAAGAGCGAATTATCATTTTAAAATATTTAGATATTTGGCATGTGAGCCCTCAATACCACCATTCTTTCCTTGTTTCTTACACTTTTAGAGGCCCTATTTATTTTAATACTTGGAAATTATAACTGACAGTTATATAACTATATAAATAGAAACATCACTTTGTGTAATACAGTATTTCCAAAGGATGCATTGTGATTTAAATATGATACCATTTATATATATACCAATGATAATATATTTTTATGAATTTTTTAGCACTTTAGATCTTATACCAATCTTGAGTTTATTCATGTTCTTATTTTGATCATATTCAAATTTAAAAATACAATTTAAATCACTTTCAATATTCTTGTGTAAGAAGAAATTTAGCAGTTGATCCCTTTTGGCTGAATCTCATTCTAATCTCTTTTTCTTTCTTTTTAATTTGTTTCTTTTTCTTTAATTAAAGAGAAAACGCACTGTTGTTTCTCAGACATCATAAATTTATCATAGAAAATGGTGTCCCATTTTGTTAAGCATCATCATGCTGTGCTTTGAAAAGAGCCACATTTCTCATTGTTCACATGTATTTTGCCTTTTCCTTATCTTTTGTTTCAGATTAGTTCTGATTCAGTGTATGAATGTCATATCCTTCTCATTCCTAAGCTTTCTTTCCATCTAAATGTTTTTTCAAACCCAACATATTTTAAGATAAAGATATGTGATAATTTCAGAATTTTTTGGACAGATCCTTTGGACTGTAGCCCGCCAGGCTTCTCTGTCTATGGGATTGTTCAGGCATGAATACTGGAGTGGGTTGCCATGCCCTCTTCCAGGGGATCTTTCTGACCCAGAGATAGCATCCTCATCTCTTAACATCTCCTGCATTGGTAGGCAGGTTCTTTACCACTGGCACCTCCTGGGAAGCCCAATGATTTCAGAAATTTTTTGTTACAGATATAGTTTTTCACATTTTAGTTAGTCTCCTATTTTAGGAGAATTGATTGAGAGCATGGTTAATACTTTTTTATTGATAGGAAGGGGTATAGTCTGAAGTTGTTAAAATGTAGTTATTCAAACAGAGATGATTGACTGTAGATCTCTATCCTTCTAGAGTGGAAGATGCAGTGTGTGTGCTTTGTGCTCAGTCATTCCTGACTCTTTGCAACCCCATGGACTGGAATTCTCCATGCAAGAATACTGGTGTGGGTTGCCATTTCCTACACCAGGGGATCTTCCCCACCCAGGGATTGAACCTGTGTCTCTTGTGCCTCCTGCATTGGCAGGAGGATTCTTTACCACTGTGCCAAATTACATACATTCCCTATGAAACAAAATCAATTTTGATTAGCGATTTACCTAAAATAAAAATGATCACTGAATAGATCCTCCTCAATGGGTAAAATGCATAGAATTTCAAACACTTATTTTGATAGTTTTTCCTCAAGTTTTATTATTTGTATCTTGTCTTACTATTTATATTCTTAGTGGTTAGCTTACCATATTAAATGAGCTTTAATAGTGCTGGTTTGCCTTTAAATTTAAGTGTAAGAGTCATATAACACCTGTAATATGCTAGGATGAAAGACACGTAGATAGATAATTTCATGTGCCTCTTTGAGATATTGGAACGCCAGTGATAAGCCATGGGTGTATTTTGCAAAAATTATATCCACGCTTCTAAAGGAACTCATTGTTTCTGGAAAATACCTTCTGAATTTCAAGCAAGCAAAATTACAAATGAAATTTTAGATATAGAATTGTTTTTAAGTTCACTTGGTTGATAAAATTAATTGTTTATTTGTGGAATTTTAAAGTAGAAATTATATGATGTACCAATCCAGTAGACTGAGAAAAGTGGCTATTCTGTCAGAAACTATACTAATTGAAATTCCACCAGTCTTGGTTAGATAACTCTCTACATCCAACTAAAAAAAGAAGCTGCAAACTAGATGAGTTAAACTTATTATAAAGCATTGAAGTATGGTATCTAGAATAGAATACTTATTCACTATAGAAAACAGCTTATCATTTCCATTGTACCTTAATAAAAATGAGAAATTGTGATGACCGGTAAGTTTTCCCAAAAAGAACGTAAGGTTACCAAAATGTGTTTTTGTTTATTTAAATTTGTTGTAAGTTTCATTAAACAAACAAAATATACTTACAGTCTAAATTGTAATATAAAAGTATGTGATATTAGATTTATAAATAATGGCAATGCCAAGTAATTTCAACGTGCTCAAATATTTTTACTGAAACTTTAAAAAAAAAAAGGATAAACAAGATTTTTCTATTCATATAAGTGGCAGAATTCTTGTATATAAACACAGAAGTGAAGATAATTCAGTGATCTAGCCCAGAGGAAAAACCAAGGTTTTTCCAGTTCTTACAAAGGCTTTTTTGCACCATGTTTGCCTCTCTGTTAAGTGCCATTCAAACTGTTCCTAAAACATATCTATACACTCCTGCCTCAGGGATTGGTACTTACTGTTTCCTCTTCACTATCTCACTTCTATGATGTTACTTAAATGTCAGAACATCAGGAAGGCCTTCTCTGGCCACAGTGTAATTGCAAGTCTCCTCCCCCATCTCTCTGTCTTATTTTTTTCCATTGTACTTTCTACCATGTTGTTCAGTTGAGTAATTTAAAATTTGTATTGCCTCTCCTGACTCTAAGTAAGATCCTTGAAGGCAGGGAGCTTTTGTTCAGCTTGTTCACTACTGCAATCCTAGTATTCAGAAAAATACTTAAGTATTTCTTGAATAAATCTAAGTCTTGTCTATGTATGCTGCTGCTGCTGCTAAGTCACTTCAGTCATGTCCGACTCTTTGCGACTCTATGGACTATAGCCCACGAGGCCCCTCTGTCCATGCGATTCTCCAGGCAACAATACTGGAGTGGGTTGCCATTTCCTTCTCCAGGGGATCTGTCCGACCCAAGGATTGAACCCATGTCTCTTTTGTCTCCTGCATTGACAGTCGAGTTCTTTATCACTTGTGCCACCTGGGAAGTCTATGTACACATTTTCTATCAAAATAGACATGTATATATTTAATCGAATGCTGAAAAATATATTTCAATTTGTGGCAAACTAGATATGAAGACAAATGGTTAACTGGAGTGCATTTAACATTGGTCTAGTTATTGGATCATATAGTAGATGCTATTTTAGGTTGGTTATAGAGTACTAGTGGAGAAGGAAATGGTTACCCACTTCAGTATTCTTGTCTGAAGAATCCCCTATACAGAGGAGCCTGGTGGGCTACAGTCCAGAGGGTCACAAAGAGTAGGATATGAGTGAGCAACTGAGCGTAGAGTACTAGAAACCATTTAAAGTTCTTTCGTTCCGTTCCGTTCCGTTCCATCGCTCAGTCGTGTCCGACTCTTTGCGACCCCGTGGACTGTAGCCTACCAGGCTTCTCCGTCCATGGGATTCTCCAGGCAAGAATACTGGAGTGGGTTACCGTTTCCTTCTCCAGGGGATCTTCCCGACCCAGGGATCGAACCCGGGTCTCCCGCATTGGAGGCAGAAGCTTTAACCTCTGAGCCACCAGGGAAGCCCAAAGTTCTTTACTTATATTAATTAATTTGTACTTCACAACAAACCTATGAAACAGGTACTACATGATAAGCTTCATTTTATAGGGGAGGAGAAAAGTGAAAATGAAAATGTTAGTCACTAAGTCATGTCCGACTCTTTGCGACCCCATGAACTAAAGCCCGCCATGCTCCTCTGTCCGTGGAATTTCTCCAGTCAAGAATATATCCACTAGAGTGGATGGCCATTCCCTTCTTTAGGGGATCTTTCCAACCCAGGTTTCAAACTAGGGTCTCCTGCATTACAGGCAGATTCTTTACCATCTGAGCCACCAGGGATGTTAGAGGATAAATAAAGTGTCCCTTGATGTTGCAACTAACATGTAAGAAGGTAAGATTCATACCAGGACAGCTGGTATGTTCAGAACCCATTCTGAAATGAAAGGCTCCTTGTTAAAATCCTGTACCACTGTTGCTCTGCTTCACTTGTGTCCTTTTTATTCTTTTTCCTTTCAGTAAAACAGAAAATTTTGGAGGTAATCATAGATGTTTAACCACTGTGGTTTTATAATCATTTGTTTTTTTCTTTTTTGCAGTGGGATGCCATCACTGAAATGGATGAACACAACAGGCCCATTCACACATACCAGGTATGCAATGTGATGGAGCCAAACCAAAATAACTGGCTTCGAACAAACTGGATCTCTCGTGATGCAGCTCAGAAAATTTATGTGGAAATGAAGTTCACACTGAGGGATTGTAACAGCATCCCATGGGTCTTGGGGACTTGCAAAGAAACGTTTAATCTATATTATGTGGAATCAGATGAGTCCCATGGAATTAAATTCAAGCCAAGCCAGTATACAAAGATTGACACAATTGCTGCTGATGAAAGTTTTACCCAGATGGATTTGGGTGATCGCATCCTCAAACTCAACACTGAGATTCGTGAGCTGGGGCCTATAGAAAGGAAAGGATTTTATCTGGCTTTTCAAGACATCGGGGCATGCATTGCCCTAGTTTCCGTCCGTGTTTTCTACAAAAAATGCCCCTTTACTGTTCGTAACCTGGCCATGTTTCCAGACACTATCCCAAGGGTTGATTCTTCCTCCTTGGTTGAAGTAAGGGGCTCCTGTGTGAAAAGTGCAGAAGAGCGTGACACTCCTAAGCTCTATTGTGGAGCTGATGGAGATTGGCTGGTTCCTCTTGGAAGATGTATCTGCAGTACAGGATATGAAGAAATTGAAGGTTCTTGCCATGGTAAGAAAAACACATTTAAATAATTATTCACGTATCCAAATGATGGCTGTTTTCAACATAAATATATTTATTTTCAGTTAATGCATTTTTAATTATTATTCCTGGAATAATTAATTGTGCAAGAAATGAACTATTAACTGTAAGATAATTTCTAATTTTTTCCCACCTAGGAATAGTGTATGAAAATGTTAAATAAGTTATATACCATGACAAATGCTCTTCCATTCTTCCTTCAGCAGAGTAGTTGCTGTATGAATTGCTATATTCACTTGATTTTTGTAAAATAAAACAACATCAATAGCAGAAACAAAAAGCAAAAGAATTCAAAGCAGGCATTTGCTTAGCTTTCATGTTTTGGTGGTTCATAGAGAATATAACAGTTTTGAAAAAAATTATTTCATATTGAGTTGTAGTAATTGTAGTACCAAGATAAGCTCAAATTATATTTAAATAAATGAGGAATTCATATGTATGCATATGAATAATTATACGTTTTACAATATACAAGATAGTTTATAGGAATGTTATATGTTTTGTAATTGAGTACTGAGTGTATCAGAGCTTAATTTATCCTTTGTTACTATTAAACATAATTTCCTATCATATAACACACTATTTTTTGTTTGTTTAGATATCAGTATTTGTGCAAAATCTAATTGTTAGAAAGTATTAACACACTGAAATGCTAGTTAAGTTTAAAACCATACCTTTCATGTTTTATGATAATGACATATTTGTAAATTCAAACATAAAAAGTTTTTTGTGTGAATCATTTTAGGACAGCTTGTTAATCTAATAAATATATATATATACTTAAAATTTTGTACATAATGCCTGATAAAGATAAATCATATCCATTACATGTGGATATAGGACTCATAATCAAAACACAAATAAAGAAATGAAAGTAATGTTTGCTAAATAATAGCATAGAAGATATTTTTCCTTTCAATAGCAAATTATTTAAGGTTTTTTGTTTTGCTTTGTTTTCTGTAGCATCAATCATATTGAATTTTCTGATTTTTTGGTAATGTTATGTTCCTACCCATTAAAAAGGATGAAAATAAGAAAAAACATTTGTTTCTATATAGGGCTATATGTGAATTTTTTAAATGTTTTCTCTATTACAAAACACTTGAGTTTTTGAATGCTGAAAAGTTCACTAAAGCCATCAATAATGACTATGTTAGGTCATTTGAAAATACTGTATGTATGAAAAATCTGTAGTGTATTTTTATAAGGTATAAGCCAACTTTTCTTCACTATCTAAACATTAAAATATATTTCATTGAAGCTTTATATATAATTAATTCAATTTTTTTCATATATAGCAAGGATTTAGAATGAAACAAAAATTAGTTGGAAATGAATCTTTTAAGAGGCACTGTAAAAAAAGTTTACATTGGAAAATGCACTAAAGAAAAATTCACATATATGGATCATTTTTTAATGAGATTAAGAAGGCAATAATAGCCAAGGATAAAACATATTGCGTATACTAACCATGTAAGGTTATCATACTTTATCTTAGGTAGAAGCTGAGTATTGGTAAAAATAGTAAAGTTTTAAATTATTTAAAGAATAGATACCTATGGATTTAAATGATTATTATTAAGTATACTTTATGGTGTTGATCACAGAATTAAAAGTATTGACAGTTATTGATGACTAGTTGTTTTTTGCTTAATATGTTTGCTTTATGAAATTTCAATCTTACTTGCATGCTTTAAAATTCCTTCACTTTTGAGCAGAGATGATTTTGGATGAGTGATAATTATCGGCTTATCTAGAGCTACTGCTTGACTCAATCATTTTTATGGCTTATTATCTTTATTGTAATTTATTTGATTGCAGAAATGAGTGGGTACAGTACAAATGCTCATCATCTTCTTCTAGCAATGGAAGAAATTGGAATATTATGCTTGGATTCTAAATCTGTTGCTTACTAACTTCCTTCTTCATAAATAAATTAGTGGTTATAATCAATGATAAAGTATATGAAAAACTATTACATGAAAACACACGTACCTGGTTTCAATTGAATACAATGAATTGCTATTTACAAAGTTGATGTTGGGACCTCATTTTTAGACAAGGTATATTATACTACCAACAGTTTCCATTTTAAAGTATTTATTTGTGTTCTTGATGCTTCATATTGCCCCTTTCTAGCCTCTGATAATTCTTTATTGATTCCATTGCTCTCTACAAACAACTTATCTCGTAGCTAAACCTCAGAATTATCTATAACCTAAATGAATGAAGTTCAACTCTCTATGGTAAATTATTTAAGGTTTCTTTTTCTTGGAATATACATGAATATTGGAATATAGATGAATAAAGCACAGCTCAGATAATAATGTGACCATATGCTTATATATATATATAAAATGGGAAAAGAAAGAACAATATTTCTATATAATTTTCTTTTGTCCTGGCTTATTCTGTTAGAACATTATCTTAGCTATTAGCAGTTTTGAATATCTGATGATCTGTTAATAATTTTGATTTGTAGTAGAGATAAATGTAGAATTGTATGTTTCAATGATCTATTGCTGTTGAGGGAAAATAACCCAAAACTTAATAACTTAAAGACACAGTGATTTATGATTTCTCAGGTCTCATATGTGGGTAATTCTTTTGCTTATTGTAAACAGAGGTCACTCATGTAGCTGAATTCAGCTGGGAGTGTTTCAGGGCTTGGAATGTCTAAGATGATCCCTTGTATTCCAGGGCCTCTCTCTATATGGCCTCATGTCATTAAAGAATTTGACTAAAAAATTTTTAGAGTATAGTGGTTGGCTGAAGGGGGAGTTTTTCATATGACTAGGTATAAAGTGAGTTTACAAGGGGATTGCAAAAGGGCTGAATGCCTGGAAGCATGTTTATAGGAAGCTGCAAGTGTAAGAGTATACCACAGTCTTTTCTCTTAATTCTCATGACTAATGCCCCTCTTTCATGCTCAAAGGCCCACATCCTCCCAAAGATCTATTTCATTGTGACATTGTGTTGAAGTCCAGAAGAGCTTCATTGAAACCACTTATGGATCTGAATGAAACTTCCCAGCTAAAGCTCTCCTTGATCTGGAGAACTAAAAATTAAACAATGCCATTGTTCCTCATGTATACAACACACGTGCGGCAGGAATAGAATAATTGTAAAAGATTCTCATGTTCCTAAAAGCAGGGGATGTAGCAGTCACTGGTTTATTGTGATTTAAGAAGGCCACACATTTAAAATGGCTTCATTCATGTGTCTGATGCTTCATCTAGGATGACATAAAGTCACTTATTGTGTAAATCCTGATAGCAGTTTTAGTATATTTCGTTTTAGGAAAATATTCTATGTTTTTTCTTTCCCTTTCATTGAAAGTAGTTGGTCATCATGCCTTTCAAGGGACTTCACAATTTGGCCATATCCTATTATTTTTCTGACTTTGGCAAGTTCTGTCTCCTGTTCTGTTTTTGTTACTTTTGAATAATCTATGTATTTTTCCTGTCTCTTGCTTTTTTTCATATTTTATCTAGCTGCTTGCATCCCTTTCTTCTTCTTTTTCTGTGGTAGATTTTTATTCTTCCTTCAAGGTCTAGCACAGATGTCATATATCTGGATCTTAACAAAGTTAATGTCTCTGTCATCTGTGCTATAATTTGTACTAATTATTTATGTGCCTGTTTTACCAGGCCTGTCAGATAAAAGAGATATATTTAAAATCATTTCTGTAATAAAGAGTAAGCAATTTATTGATGTCAATGGTTAGTAGAACCAGGTTGTACTGAACAGTTAAAGGTAGAAGTCGTTGGTATACTGACAGCATGCTGTTTCTTATTTCTGTGAGACAGGAAACTTTTCTTCAGGAAGGTCTGTGGGTATTTTAGATATGGAAAGCCATTGAAAATACAGTTATCCCTCATTTTATGAATCGTGATTCTAAAGTATAGAGAAGGGAATTTTATTCCCTGGGGTGACTCAGTAAATAATACCTGATTTATAACGAAAGCCTTGATAATTCTGAGTCTGGTCTTTATGTGTTTTCTCCCCCGCAGTTCCTCCCTCCCCTCTTCCCCTTCCTTGCATTTCCTCATTCAAAGCACCTGTGCTCTTACTTTGATGCTTTACCTTTTCCTGCCTGCCACACAGTGCAGAGGAGGCCCTAGTTACTCATCACTAATTAGGCCCTTTTTGCTCTGTTTTGTGGAGTCTGATATGGGCACTATTAGAACAGTGTCTCCTTGTTGCTGAGAATGATGGAAAAATATAGATTTATCTGGAACTTTGTTGTTAGAGATAATAAACAGGAAAAATTATAGTGAGGTTTTAGGAATAATCATTACTTACTTAAATACATTTGAGAACTCTTGGCCTACTATGTAACAAAGGTACACAGGAGCCTGGCAGGCTACAGTCCATAGGGTCACAATGAGTCAGACACAACTGAAGCAACTTAGCCAACAAGCCTACATTTTATCCTAAAAGTTATACTGCTAAGTGTTTCAAACTGTGATTCCTTTCTCTGTAATGTTGTTAAGATCTATCTCGATCCAAATTCTAGAAGCACTAAAGAAAGAAGCACTTTTTAAAAAATTAATTAATTTTAAATGGAGGATAATTACCTTACAATATTGTGGTGTTTTTTGTCATACATCTACGTGAATTGGCCACAGGAATACATGTGTCCTCCCATCCTGAACACCCCTCTCACCTCCCTCTCCACCCTATCCCGCTAGGTTGTCCCAGAGCACTGGCTTTGGGTGCCCTGCTTCATGCATGGAACTTGCACTGGTCATCTGTTTTACATATGGTAGTGCACATGTTTCAGTGCTATTTTCTCAAATCATCTCACCCTTGCCTTCTCCACTGAGTCAAAAAATCTGTTCTTTACATCTGTGTCTCATTTGCTGCCCTAAATGTAGGAGCGTCAGTGTTTCAATAAGGTTTAAATAGTATATTAAGCAGATATGCTAAAATTTAAAGCCAAGCACAATAATTTGGATTACTCTGTATTATAGGTAATATTTTATAGTTGATTCCACTATCTCTATTTTTCATAACCTTTTATTTTGTTTCATAGGTTCATAATTGAAACTGTCATATTTGGATATATTAATGTTACAGATTAATTTTTTAAATTGTCTTAATTTATTCCACTAAGGGCTTGAATATAAAGTAGCATTGATTCACATAAAATAGTCTTTCACTTCATATAACTAAGAATATCTTAACACTATGAAAGAAAATTGGAAACAATTAGCATACAAAATTGAACAATTTTTGTTAGTTTTGAAATGACATGAATCCCTAATAAACTCCTCTTGGGTATTAATTTAGAATAAATCTCATTTAAGTAATGGCACTTATACTTGCAGATATTGTTTAGGATTTGGTACTTTAGACCTGTTTTGAATATATATGTATATCTATTGCAAAGATACCTTCTTTAAGCTTTTAAATACCACATGAGCTAATTTAACAAAATAGCATCTGACTGTGAAAATTAAAGTTCTAAAACATTGTATCTTATAACTTTTCCTAGAAACATGCTTTTATTTATTTCTCCTCTAGTGCTGCTTTAAAATTCTAGAGGAAAGGATGGTGGCAATTCTTGGACCATTGCATTATTGTTTACATAGGTGAATGGATATGCAGGGCCTCTGGTGACATAGCTATTGATTTGATCTCCTGAAGAGTGATATTATTAAGGCTTCATGACTCTGTCCTCTCTTGCAGTTCAGAAGCATTTATGCTCTGTATTTTCTGTCTAATCATGTCATCAGAGATGATTGTGAAAGCAGAGAGCATAAAGAAATTTTGAAACACAAGGATTTTCTGGCATTAAATAAGGTGGTTTGAGAATGTGATAAAAAGCTGAAAGGTGAGACTGGTATCATAAAATGGGGCTGACTTATTGGTCCAAACAGTATTTTTGCTTTCTAAAGGTTATCACAACCTGAATATAAACTCTTACAATAAAACATTCAATTCCAAATAAAGCTGCTTTATTGCATGAAGCAATTCCAGATTATCATCTGGTTTGAGAAGAATATGAAATCAAGAGGCTTGAAGGCATCTAAAAATAGAATGTATTTCCAAACAAAACAGAATAAAGTTAAATAACTATATTGTAGTTTCTTCTCACAGTTTTTCAAATAGGTTAAAACACAGACTGTCTTGAAATTGATCATTCTTCATAAACTATTTTGGCCAAATTTTAACTTCAATTTTAGTCTCTGATTTACTCTCTGTCAATCTGAAAGCTATAAATCCTATTTCTATAAAACCTATGCTTAATTAAAAAATTTTTCTGAACACATATATCTTTAAGATGGGATAAAATTATTCAATATCCCTGTTTTCCTTCCAAACATGACACATCATGTTACCCTCTGAAATTACCACCTTTCTTGTGGACATTGTCTAGAGTTTGTTTTTTCTTTTAAAGAAGCAAAATCCATAGATTCATAAAGTCATTACTTAGATATACCAAGCTAAATTAACAGATTTATTTTTTTTTCATTTTTCATTTATCATCTCCTTTCTTCTGGGTTCAATATTCTGTTAGTGAAGTATATCTTTTGTAGATCTTTTGGCAGGGTTCTATAATTTGAAGCTCTTATTTAGTGGATATCTATTTTGTCCTCCCTTTTCGTTGTTTGTTTATTTAGGTATAGAATACTAAGTGACAGTTACTTTCCCTAAACACTCTGAAAGTATTATTACCTTATCCATAATAATCTGTTGTTGCCAGTGAACTTCTGAGAATCTTAACTGTCATTCTTTGGGAAGTTATCTATAGTTTCCATATTTTTGGTCTTCAGCTACATTATTTATTTCATTTCAGTTCAGTTCAGTCGCTCAGTCGTGTCCAACTCTCTGACCCCATGAACTGCAGCACAGCAGGCCTCCCTGTCCATCACCAACTCCCGGAGTCCAGCCAAACCCATGTCCATTGAGTCGGTGATGCCATCCAACAGTCTCATCCTCTGTTGTCCCCTTCTCTTCCTGCCCTCAATCTTTCCCAGCATCAGGGTTTTTTTGTTTTTTTCAAATGGGTCAGCTCTCAGCATCAGGTGGCAAACTGTTGGAGTCTCAGCTTCAACATCAGTCCTTCCAGTGAACACCCAGGACTGGTCTCCTTTAAGATGGACTGGTTGGATCACCTTGCAGTCCAAAGGACTCTCAAGAGTCTTCAACATCACAGTTCAAAAACATCAATTCTTCAGTACTCAGCTTTCTTTATAATCCAACTCTCACATCCATACATGACTACTGGAAAAACCACAGTTTTGACTAGACGGACCTTTGTTGGCAAAGTAATGTCTCTGGTTTTTGACATGCTGTCTAGGTTGGTCATAACTTTCTGAAGACTGAATTTTTTTTAAAAAAAGCATATCAGAGATAAACAAGATAATATTAAAAGTCTTCAAGAAATATCTCACAGATATTCTAGAAATACAGAACAGAGTAATACACACATACACATGTTTTCAGGTTAAAACACAAAATGTGAAGTGAAGCAGGAAAAAAAATAATTCATAACAATTACATAAGTAATTGAGTAAGCGTCTTTTAATTTCATCACTGCAATCACCATCTGCAGTGATTTTAGAGCCCCCCAAAATAAAGTCAGCCACTGTTTCCACTCTTTCCCCATCTATTTCCCATAAAGTGATAGGACAGTATGCCATGATCTTAGTTTTCTGAATGTTGAGCTTTAAGCCAACTTTTTCACTCTCCTCTTTGACTTTTATCAAGAGGCTCTTTAGTTCTTCTTCACTTTCTGCCATAAGGGTGGTGTCATCTGCATATCTGAGGTTATTGATATTTCTCTCAGCAATCTTGATTCCGTCTTGTGCTTCCTTCAGCCCAGCCTTCCTCATGATGTATTCTGCATGTAAGTTAAATAAGCAGGGTGACAATATACAGACTTGACACACTCCTTTTCCTATTTGGAACCAGTCTGTTGTTCCATGTCCAGTTCTAACTGTTGCTTCCTGACCTGCATACAGGTTTCTCAAGAGGCAGGTCAGGTGGTCTGGTATTCCCATCTCTTTCAGAATTTTCCACAGTTTATTGTGATCCACACAGTCAAAGGCTTTGGCATAGTCAATAAAGCAGAAGTAGATGTTTTTCTGGAACTCTCTTGATTTTTCAGTGATCCATCAAATGTTGGCAATTTGACCTCTGGTTCCTCTGCCTTCTCTAAAACCAGCTTGATCATCTGGAAGTTCACGGTTCACATATTGCTGAAGCCTGGCTTGGAGAATTTTGAGCATGACTTTACTAGCGTGTGAGATGAGTGCAATTGTATGGTAGTTTGAGCATTCTTTGGCATTTCCTTTCTTTGGGATTGGAATGAAGACTGACCTTTTCCAGTCCTGTGGCCACTGCCGAATTCTCCAAATTTGCTGACATATTGAGTGCAGCACTTTCGCAGCATCATCTTTTAGAATTTGAAATAGCTAAATTATTTATGTAATTGTTATGAATTATTTTTTTTCCTGCTTCACTTCACATTTTGTGTTTTAACATGAAAATATGTGTATGTGTGTATTACTCTATTCTGTTCTGTATTTCTAGAATATCTGTGAGATATTTCTTGAAGACTTTTAATATTATCTTGTTTATCTCTGATATGCTTTTTTTAAAAAAATTCAGTCTTAGCTGATTTCCAGGTTATGAATTTTCACTTAGGTTACATCTACGTAAGAGATTACTGCATCTATTTAGTTTTATTTTATTTTTTTTAATTCTCACTCATTACTATTTTATTTTTGCCTGTTTAGTTTCTTAATTTTTTATGGATGTTATTTTATTCTTTGTGGATTTTAAACTTATATTCCAATAAATTTTGAAAGAAATTGGATCTAGATATTATTTCTAAGCATTAGTGTTAACATGTAATTTGGAATCGTAACATGTATGGCTAACTTGTTTTCCATGTATCTTTTTAACTTAGAGTGTTTATAGTTGAACTAATCTAGTGGTCATGTATGGATGTGAGAGTTGGACTGTAAAGAAAGCTGATCGCTGAACAATTGATGCTTTTGAACTGTGGTGTTGGAGAAGACTCTTGAAATTCCCTTGGACTGCAAGGAGATCCAACCAGTCCATTCTAAAGGAGATCAATCCTGGGTGTTCATTGGAAGGACTGATGCTGAAGCTGAAACTCCAATACTTTGGCCACCTCATGCGACGAGTTGACTCACTGGAAAAGACTCTGATGCTGGGAGGTATTGGGGGCAGGAGGAGAAGGGGACGACAGAGAATGAGATGGCTGAATGGCATCACCGACTCAATGGAGATGAGTTTGAGTGAACTTTGAGATGAGTTTGAGTGAACTCCGGGAGTTGGTCATAGACAGGGAGGCCTGGCATGCTGTGATTCATGGGGTCGCAAAGAGCTGGACACCACTGAGCAACTAAACTGAACTGAACTGAATCTTCCCAAAGAACTTAAAAAATTTGAGAGCCCTAAAATGTTTACCCTTGAATTTATGTTAGTATTCTGGTTGAAAGGAGTACTACTCCATGCAGTGATTCAGGGATATAGGACTTCTTTATTTAGTGGGCCAACCATCTCCTGGAGCTTCAAAGTTATTCATGTCCAGCTCAGAAGTTGTAAAAACAGATTGGAGAAGGTATATGTGCTTCTTAACTAACTCACATCTGAAGAACCACATTAATTCTTCTCGTGTACTAGAAGTGGGAACTAATTATGTGGCCAGCTGCTGCTGCTGCTAAGTCACTTCAGTCGTGTCTGACTCTGTGAGACCCCATAGATGGCAGCCCACCAGGCTCCCCCGTCCCTGGGATTCTCCAGGCAAGAACACTGGAGTGGGTTGCCATTTCCTTCTCCAATGTGTGAAAGTGAAAAGTGAAAGTGAAGTAGCTCAGTCATGTCTGACTTGTAGCAACCCCATGGACTGCAGCCTACCAGGCTCCTCCGTCCATGAGATTTCCTAGGCAAGAGTACTGGAGTGGCTTGTGATTGCCTTCTCCGAGCTGCAAATAGGGATGGGATGTTATTAAATGCTATTCCTGGTTCAGTAGTCACTTTCCAGCAACAATTCTGTATCACAGAAGAAGAAGCCCAGTTTTTGTAGATACTTTCTTATCTCTGCAGTAGTCTGCTACTTCACCCACAGAGTCTACTTAATCATCCTCATGTATACAAATACGTTTGTCAATACAAAGTTTCTCCATCAGGTTCAGTTATGAACTCTTGTCAGCTGGTGACTTACACATTAAATAACAAGGCATTTACCTTAATACAAATACACAATGGTTGAAATAAATAGAAACTGCCATCAAAAAGGAGAATAATGGGAAGCAGACAGCTGTGAATGCTCCATAGCAGTGATGGGCAGCATTGTGAAGAACCTCAGTAGTTGAACAGATGCTCTCAATGGACCTCAGATACACAATCTGTGAACTTCTTATTATCCTTACAATTTTGAATTAGTTATAGGTGGCTGAATGACTTTCACACCTGTTTCATGATCATCTGTGTTGGATACTCCAGAGTCATTTCATAGTTATAGACTTTTTTAGAACAGACTCATGATTTGTTGTCAGTAGGATTCTCTAAAAGTCACAGTAACCTTTTTAATCTGTTTGTCAATTGCACGTATCAGAAGCAACACACAAAATCCACACTTGGAGTGTTTTCTTTGTGTACACACACACACACGTGTGCGCTCGCCCTCCAATTAGGGTAATATTTAAAAGTTGAGAAGACAAAATTCCAAATTCCAGAACATTGTTTTCTTAAAAGCCTTGGCATAGAACTGATGTATACATTTTACTCACAGTTGCCACAATTGTAAAAATTACATAATCAATAGAGTAAAATCTTCTTTATGTAAACTTTAGTATTAAGCTAAATCCAGTACAATTAGGATTTTTTTTATGAAGAGACAGGCAGTAGGCTATGTATTAATGTTCCATCAAGCCAGATATTAACTGAACTAACTATGCTAATGGAGAAGGCAATGGCACCCACTCCAGTACTATTGCCTGGAAAATCCGACGGGCAGAGGAGCCTGGTAGGTTGCAGTCCATGGAGTCGCTAAGAGTCAGACAGGACTGAGTGACTTCACTTTTCACTTTCATGCATTGGAGAAGGAAATGACAACCCACTCCAGTGTTCTTGCCTGGAGAATCCCAGGGACCGGGGAGCCTGGTGGGCTGCCGTCTATGGGGTTGCACAGAGTCGGACACAACTGAAGCGACTTAGCAGCAGCAGCAAGTATGCTGAATGAAACATAAGAAAAGTTATTTCTATAAATTTAGACCTCTTTTTCTGTCCACAGAAATAGAATTAAACTGTTTGAAAAGGGGTGATCATTTCCATAAAGTAACCATAATAGCAACAGGGGACTTTCAGAATAAACTTTCTAATGGGATATTATGTAGTACATTGAATGTATAATGACAGAATTTTACTAGAGAAGAAAATTATCACACTTTTCATTATATAAATAGAATATAATAACAAAATACTGTATTACATCTGTATAGAATACAGATTAGATCATATTCTAAGCGTCATAACAGCTATAAATAGTAAATTATATCATGCATCTTAAAATCTGAGGCTAATTTTATGTTTTACACTTTTTTCATTATATATTCAGAACTAGCATTGAATCTACAAGGTACAGATGACTGTATCCTCCACATGAACAAAAATTTGTGTTCTTAGATTATTTACATATCTAAGTTCTAGGGAAGTGTATTTCAAAAGACCGCATAGTTCTAAGGAAAATAAGCATCAAAGGAAAAACTTCACACAGAAAAAAGGAGTGGGTGAGAGAGTTGAAGAATAGTGTCTCTGATATAAATATACTAAAATTTTTTTTGGTTTGAAATAGAGTTTTATCTTTTGTGAGAAAAACATTTTTAAATTTTACTTATCATAACACTTATTATAATTACCTAGAAAGTGATGATAAACTCAGATAAGCATTATGATATTATGGGAGTCATTCTTAATATTTTTGAGTCCTTTAAAATAAGACCTATTAGTCAGTTCAGTTGGTCAGTTGCATCCCATTTTTGCA
This sequence comes from Moschus berezovskii, assembly GCF_049115385.1. Classification (NCBI taxonomy): domain Eukaryota; kingdom Metazoa; phylum Chordata; class Mammalia; order Artiodactyla; family Moschidae; genus Moschus; species Moschus berezovskii. The sequence continues at coordinate 61,329,336 of NC_142460.1, forward strand.
ACCCCATGGACTGCAGCATGCCAGGCTTCCCTGTCCATTACGAACTCCTAGAGCTTACTCAAACTCATATCAATAGAGTCTATGATGCCATTCAACCATTTCATCCTCTGTTTTTCCCTTCTCCTCCCACCTTCAATCTTTCCCAGCATCAGGGTCTTATCCAATGATTCATTTCTTTGCATCAGGTGGCCAAAATATTGGAGTTTTAGCTTCAGCATCAGTCCTTCCAATGAATATCAGGACTGATTTCCTTTAGTATTGCCTGGTTGGATCTCCTTGCAGTCCAGGGGGCTCTTAAGAGTCTTCTCCAATAACATAGTTCAAAACCATCAATTCTTGGTGCTTTGTTTTCTTTATACTCTAACTCTCATATCCACATGTGATTACTGGAAAATCCATAACTTTGACTAGACGGACCTTTGTTGGCAAAGTAGTGTCTCTGATTTTTAATATGCTGTCTAGGTTTGTCATAGCTTTTCTTCCAAGGAACACGTGTCTTTTGATTTCATGGCAGCAGTCACCATCTGCAATGATTTTGGAGCTCCAAAACATAAAGTCTGTCACTGTTTCCATTGTTTCCCCATCTATTTGCCATGAAATGATGGGATCGGATGCCATGATCTTAGTTTTTTTGAATGTTGAGTTTTAAGCCAACTTTTTCACTCTCCTCTTTCACTTTCATCAAGAAGCTCTTTAGCTCTTCTTCACTTTCTGCCATAAGGGTGGTGTCATCTGCATAGTTAGGTTATTGATATTTCTCCCAGCAATCTTGATTCCACCTTGTGCTTCAGCCAGTCCAGCATTTTGCATGATGTACTCTGTATATAAGTTAAATAAACAAGGTGACAATATACAGCCTTGACACACTCCTTTTCCTATTTGGAACCAGTCTGTTGTTCCATGCCCACTTCTAAGTGTTCATTCTTGATCTGCATACAGATTTCTCAGGGGGAAGGTCAGGTGGTCTGGTATTCCCATCTCTTTCAGAATTTTCCAGAGTTTATTGTGATCCACAGAGTCAAAGGCTTTGGCATAGTCAATAAAGCAGAAGTAGATGTTTTTTCTGGAACTCTCTTGCTTTTTTTGGTGATCCAACGGATGTTGGCAATTTGATGTCTGGTTCCTCTGCCTTTTCTAAATCCAGCTTGAACATCTGGAAGTTCTTGGTTCACATACTTTTCAAGCCTGGCTTGAAGAATTTTGAGGATTACTTTACTAGCATGTGAGATGAGTGCAGTTGTGTGGTAGTTTGAGCATTCTTTGGCATTGGAATGGAAACTGACCTTTTCCAGTCCTGTGGCCACTGCTGAGTTTTTCAAATATGCTGGCATATTGAATGCAGCACTTTCACAGCATCATCTTTTAGGATTTGAAATAGCTCAACTAGAATTCTATCACCTCCACTAGCTTTGTTCATAAAAAATACTTCCTAAGGCCCACTTGACTTTATATTCCAGGATCTGGCTCTAGGTGAGTAATCACACCATCATGATTATCTGGGTCGTGAAGTTATTTTTGTATAGTTCTGTGTATTCTTGTCACTTCTTCTTAATATCTTCTGCTTCTGTTAGGTCCATCCCATTTCTGTCCTTATTGTGCCCATTTTTGCATGAAATGTTCCTTGGTACATTTAAAATCAAACCCCATACCTGCCAGAAAAGCTCAGAGGTCTCAAAGAAACCTTGTATGCACCAGAACACAGAGACCCCAACAGACACTGAGATAGACCCCACAGATACTGAGACGTAATAAGACCTATAATGAGCATTAAATAAATTACTGGTGTCCTCGATCATGCATGTGGCCTTTTAAGTAAATAGTTCTCCTTTTCGTACTTGAATTTTTCCCTTTCAGCATATAATATTATACAATGGAATATTTTAATGTACAAGTATTTCTCCATCATTTTTCTGTATATCCAGTTACTAATATTTTCATTTTGAGCTTAGGCTAAGCTATTTGGTTTTAGAATAAGTTATAATAAAAAAGCATATAGTTATTACTGAAGATGGTAGTCTCTGTTTTACAGGGAACTATAGAATGGTGATAAATTTAAAAGGATAGAGTTTTCCAGCTGCCAGTTGCTCTATACAAGGACCATCAACATAGAAAGTAGCATGCAGTACCAAAATTGATGGGAACTTTGGGAGCATAAAAACAAGCTCTGCTTTATCTTCAGCAGTGGACAAGGAAAAGGCATGATTTATTCGCATTATTTGAGAGTATCAAAAGTGACTGCTATAAAAAGTCATGAAAACCTCTTCAAAGATTCATGCCCTGTTCTTTTGGACAGATAAACAACTGTTGACTTGAATAGAATTCTTTAAATGGTATCACTATTTTTTTGTTTTTATCTTAAAATGCCTTATATCCTTGTTTGTTTTATTTCTATTCTTGTTTTAAACTTAACTAATACTATTCAAGATGGCTTCCTTTTCACCCTACCATGGTGAAAAATTATATTCTTCTTCTCTATGCTAATCAATTAGATATTAAAAATAAAATTAACCAGAAAATCTTTATTTGGTAAAATTTTGAAATGGCAATAAATATGGCTTATGTGAGAGCTTTTCTAAATTGCGTTATGACTAAGAGCTTACACTACTTAAAGGTTAATTCTATGTGTGTGTTATAGATTGCTAAATGTGAATTAGTTTTCCATGCATATAAATACTATACTTATATAATTTTAAAAATTATCCTATTCAATAAGTGTAATACATTAATTAGGTAAATATTTTTATTCCCAATGATTACTAAATTTTTTCAGAAGTCCTCTGGCATCTATTGAGGTGACCACCAAATTTCTTTGTATAGATATAGGTGAAATGGTATAATAACATATTTCCTTAGATAACCCATCTTTGACTCAGTAAAGTTATCTGGTCCTAACACATTATTACTTTAGTATTGAATTATGTATTTTTACTTTAATTTGTTAAAAATTGACAAGAGGATATTCTGTGTCATGCAGTGAATTACAAATTTGTTTGGAGTGATATAAGGAAGAATAGAATAATTCTATATACATACTATAGTCTTGCTTGAGATGTTTAAATATTTTTAAGATATAAATGTCAATTTAGAATTATGAACAAATCACTCTCAAAATGCTTATTGTTTTGCCACTGAGAACTCATCGAAAATGATTGTAAACTTTATATGAAATTGAGGCAGAAATTTCTAGACAGTATAGGACTCTGAGACCTCAGTTCCTTTTTTTAATTTCAATTTTTTTCCTTCTCAGGTAAGCATCTCACTTCTTTAACCTAAAGCTAAACTCTTTGTTACAATTTCCAGGCATTCAGAGGAATGCCTCCTTTCTCTGGTAAGTCATAAACCATTCAGACCCAGAAGGGACAAGCATTAACTGCTTTCCAGCTTATCAAGTATGCCAGAGGGACCATTAACTCTTAAACGTGCATCTGGTCCTTAAAAATCGTCTGGACCAATCCCTGCCTTTTGGGGGTCACTTGACCCTCTCTGAGTGTCTACGCTGGGAGAGTTGTATCTCTCACTATTAAAATAAACTCTGCCTGTGTGAATGTTTGCTTGTTTGCAAAGTTCATTCTTCGGCTCCACGAACAGAACTCAGTTTCCCGTTTCAAAACAGTAAGTGGAATAGTATAGAGATTATTTAAAAAGGATAATAAAGGAGAGGAAGAGCCCTGGCAGGCATTAAAATATATTCAAGAGAAGATATTAAAAATGTGTACTAATTCCCAAAGAGAAATATTTATTAAGGGCACCGAGTACACATGGGAAAATAAAGACTACATTACATGAAACAGTTTAATCTATGGTAAAGAGGGATTGGAGGTGGGAGGAGACGGGGACGACAGAGAATGAGATGGCTGGATGGCATCACTGACTCAATGGACATAAGTTTGAGTGAACTCCGGGAGTTGGTGATGGACAGGGAGGCCTGGCGTGCTGTGATTCATGGGGTCGCGAGGAGTCAGACACGACTGAGCGACTGAACTGAACTGAACTGAAAGAGATCACTGATTAATAGGAAGAATAAATGGATTATTTAATACCATTATTTTACTTTATAGGGATTAAGATTGGGGAGGAGAGCAGCAATGATTTTAGAAGTCCCAGAGGAGCTACCTCCACCACTGAGGCCATCTTTCTTTAGAACGTGAGCATTTAGCCTCTAACCATACCTTAGTTTCACTTCACTTTCACTTTCAGGATCTGTTTGGGGGCCAAAGTCCCATAGAAATTCTTGTTGAAGTAAAATGAAGCCTAAGGCTAACTTTTAACAACAAAATAAAGGTGTTTTGCAAATGCAAATTAGGATTTTCATGAAAATTTATAATTGTGATGAAACTAATTTTTGAAAGAGCAAAAGTAAAGGAGAAACATGAAAATAAAGTGTCATTTAGGTATTAAATATGGATTTTGAGCAATCAAAGGAAAATGCTATGTTATTTTTGACATTATTAAAGAAAGAAAACCTTGTGATAACTTGTTAAAGAACTGAGTTTTTTGAGGGCAGCTGAGTCTGTGGAGTCACCCTAGGAGCTGTGGTTATTTTCTCCTCTTTCACTTCCTGTTGCAGATAATGAATTAATCTGTTCCTCTGTAGTTAAAAAAGAAAAAAAAAAGGCAGACTTTATTCAGAGGTACTACTGCAACGGAATTTCACAATAGCAGAGAAAAATTGAGCTTAATTCTGAATACAACTGTTAAACATGGGAATTTACAGCCATGGAGCATGGTGTGGGTCAATGGATAGGATATTACTAAGAGTAGAACATCAGGACATCAGCTGTACAAGGGGGATTCTGGCTAAACCAACCTGACAGGATTCTTTGTAGTGACAGACCAGGATGACCAGATACTACCTGGCACATGATGGGAGATGAGAGATTGATCAGATATGCAGTGTGGGGGATTCTCTCTAATTGAGCAAGACTCCTGCTAAAACCAGAGAAAGTAATGGCACCCCACTCCAGGGCTCTTGCCTGGAAAATCCCATGGATGAAGGAGCCTGGTGGGCTGAAATCCATGGGGTCGCAACGAGTCGGACACGACTGGGTGACTTCACTTTCACTTTTCACTTTCATACATGGGAGAAGGAAATGGCAACCCACTCCAGTGTTCTTGCCTGGAGAATCCCAGGGACAGCGGAGCCTGGTGGGCTGCCATCTATGGGGTTGCACAGAGTCGGACACAACTGAAGCGACTTAGCAGCAGCTTGCTAAAACTGGATTCTGCGGGAACAGAGATAAGAGTTCAAGGTCAGGCCTGATTGAACAGTGGGTTCTGAAGAGCCTGACTAAAAGTCTGGTCAAGGAGAGAACTTTTGTCAGTATCATGTAACACTCGGTAGCTGGAATCAGTATTCTACATCCTGGTTGCCATTCTAGCCCCTTTTTATAAATAAAATCTTTCAGAGTGCAGCAAAATCCATTCATTTAAGTAATGACTATCACTGCTTTCAAGGTGTAGTTGCAAAGTTGAGTAGTTGCTTCAGAAACTCTATGGCCCATAAACCTACAATATTCACTGTCTAGTCCTTTATGTATGTAATGTTCTTGGTAGACTTCTTCCCTATAGGCAAATTAATGTATCTATATAGCTGGGAAATAGAAATAAAATCATCAGGCTTGTTCTTTTAAGCCTGTTATTAGTGTGTAACATTTCTACAATGAAACAGAACAAAAATTCTAGTGTGACTGTTTTCCTCACAAGTTACCTATTTTTTAAATTCAGTCATTTATTAAAGCATCTGTGCTAAGAAATATGATTTCAGAAATGTTCAGTAGAGTATCGGGGACCAGCCTCTATATGGCCCAGGGTATCCTCGGGATGAACGGCGTCGGCGTCAGAGAGAGAGAGAAAGAGAGAGACAGGGGCTGATGATTCCTTGGTTTACGCTGGAAACCAATAAAACCCCAGCAAGGGGTTTGCTCTGTTTACGTAGGCCACAGGTACCCTCTCGAATCACTGGAGGCACCCCACCAGGGCACCCCCTCAAGTGGGTCTTAGAAGCCCAGGCAGATAAGTAAACGCAGAGGGCCCAGCGCTCCAAGGATCTCAACCAGAAAAAGGAGAATAGAGAAAAGGATGGAAAAAGAGAAAGAACGACATGGAGAGACCAAGCTTCAGTGAGCAAGGCCCAAAACTTTATTTTCCAGTGTCTCGTGACAAAAGTTTTAGGTGGTTTACATCATCTTCTGGCCGGGGGCCTGCTAACAGTTTATGGCCCTCTCTCCTGACAATAGGTTAGTTAGCAAGTAAAAGTCTTATATTCTTTTAAGGTGACTTTCCTAAAGTCAGGTGCTAGACACAAAACAAAGTTACATTCCTATAAGGCACAGGTGTAGTGAGCTGCAAGAAAGGAATTTATTAACTTAAGATCTGATGTGGTTAAATCAAAGGCTACTACTTATATTCTCTATATGTGATTAATATATTTCCAAGGATACAATAGATAGAGGAAACTTTGCAGCAAGCATTGATTCAACAATGAAATCTTTTTTAGTACTACTCTAATGATTTTAACTTCTTCAACAGATTCCTGTATTTTAGAATATTAGGCTTTCTGTCCTTGCATGGCTGGGAGGCTATAAACAGTCACACTCATAGTTGTAAGAGCCCGGACAAACTTGTCATGCAAGTTAGAAAGCTATCAGAGGGGCTTGGATTGGAACACTCCTATTAAGCCGAGGAGAACTTTTAAACTACAGCTCTGAATTAATGTTTTCAGAGAAAGGTGGTTGGGGGGAAGCCCCCGTAAGTATTAGAGGACTTGGTAAGAGGCGTAAGATAGTAAAGCAGTCAGACTCCGGTTTTCTTTGGGGTAGATGCTCAGGTAAGTCCAGGGAGTTCCTCGAGTCCTGATTAGCCTTTGCCCGTCAGGCCTCTTCCCCAATTGACCTTTGCCACGGGTAGGATTTCCCTCGCTGGCTCCCGGCAGTAGAGGATTTCATATTGATCTGTTTTGGGAAGAAATTATTTTTATTAAAATATAGAAATATGTTAGAGGAAAAAAACAGATTAGTAATAAATATAGGGTATATGTGTGTATTTTATTAGAGCATTTTTTTTTTAAGTGTTGATTGGTTGCTGACGAGACCTTTTCAAGGACAGTCTTTATTAACTCTCTCACTTTGAAGCATCTTGACTAGTTACCATGCTGGACAGTGAAAATATATTTGTTAAGAATTGGTGAGTTAATAGTTTTTAGGCTTTGTGAAAAACTGTATATAGGAGCAAATGATAAGTAAAATTAAGATTGTCACTTAGATATTACAAGGAAACAGATTTTTATGTGAACCCAAAATACTCAGTTTCCAATAGGTCCTCATTTTTTTCCTCCCTACTTTCAGGTTATATTGCACTTTCAGCAATGTGAGATATGCTTTTATTAAGGTGTGTCATAGGCTTAACAAACATTTTATTGCATACCTATTGCATCCTGAATTACAGCTAAATTGCTATGAACAACCATGGCCCCTGCCATACAATATACACAAAACTTGCCACACAATATTGTTTAAGTAATTGTGCTGTTGATTTTGTGAAGGGATGTACAATCACATAGAGCCTAAAATTTTATATACTTTGCTCAGTATGTTATAAAGCATACTTAGAATGGGCATTTTGAAAAGATTCTCCAAGTTGTTGGTTATCTTGATAAAAGTATCTTTTTACAAAGATATTTCTAAAAAAGACATATATTATACCTTTTTAAGGTATAAATAAAAACCTTTATTTTCAGCTTAAATAATGGTTTCATATTATAGAACATGTATTGTTTAATGTTCTATGCATGCATAGGAGTTTTGCGGGGTATATTATGTCCCACAGCCCCCTTTCAAATTTATTACTGCTGTATTTTGTTGTTCATTTATTTTTCTGTTTCTTTTTCTTGTTGCTCCCTCCACCATCTCCCTTCTTTATACCCTTTGAAAAAAATCAGCTTAACCTCTTGGTGAATATTTTATCATCATTTTCATCAATATTTGAGATATCTTAGACTGTTTACTAACTGATCAAACTTTCTTATAGAATTGTGATTATATGATGATGCCACTTTTATTCTTGCCTTCTCATGCATCTAGATATTTAAGTCATTCATTACACATTAGTTCAGTCGATTCAGTCACTCAGTCATGCCCGATTCGTTGTGACCTCATGGACTGCAGCATGCCAGGCTTCCCTGTCCATCACCAACCCCCCAGAACTTGTTCAAACTCAAGTCCACATAGTCAGTGATGCCATTACACTTAATCACAACTAAGAAATAATGTGTTAACACTAGCGCCACCTGGGAAGCACTTTATAAAAAATCACTTGATATTAAATCTTAAAATATATTTTCTGCATTTCATTGTGAGCATTATCATCTCCTTCCTAAGGAGATTGTCTAGCTCATGGTATTCACTGTTTGAATAGTCTTGCTCTTTAAATAGAAGAGTTCTCCCATTCCCTTCCTCCCTCCCACCAGCCTTTCTTACTTCCCTCCCTCTCTTTTGTTAAAATTCATCTAGAATTTGAAAAAGAATAATACATTTATATGTATACTGAATCACTTTGTTTTATACCTGAAACTAACAGAATGTTGTGAATCAACTATTGTTGTTTGGTCCCAAGTTGTAGCTTTTGGTGTGTATGCTTAGTCACTGGGTCATGTCTGACTCTTTGTGAGCCCATGGACTGTAGCCTGCCAGACTCCTCTGTCCAAGGGATTTCCCAGGCAAGAATAGTGGAATGCATTGCTATTTCCTTTTCCAGGGGATCTTCCTGACCCAGAGATTGTCCCCACATCTCCTGCATTGGCAGGTGGATTTGTTATTGCTGAGCCAATCAGCTATGATACAATATAAAATAAAACTTTTTAAAAGAATCTTTTTTTGTATATACCAGGTATCCTTAAGAAGAGGCTATGATCTTTGAAGCATAGATAGTAGTGAAACTTATATAAATTAATGGTGTGCCTGCTAAATGGAGAAAAAAATCACGTAACTCGTATGCCTACGAGTGAAATGAAACATTGGAGAGAGTCTAGCATTGCATGTGAAATGTATCTTTAAATGCATATTATTTCAAAGGGATGATCAAAGTATCTAAGAATTCCTAAAGGAGATAGCAATGCTTTTTTGAGAGAATTTCCCTGGATGCAGTAACAATGAATGCCTATTCATTTACTGTCTTGTGGCCATAAAGTAGTACTGTTTCATGAGAAATGTCTTAATTTTGCTGTGAGAGCTTGACTTTTCCCAGATGGCCAGCATTTCAAAGTTTTTCATATATATATTCATGAGAAGGATGAAAGTGTTAATTCTAATTAAAATGATGCCCAGTTTATTAGTAGGTCTAATGAATCCTCCAAGGATAAGTAAATTAAACTGAATATTATTGACATGAGTTTTATTACTGATGGAAAAAGTAATAAATCATTGACTTCTGTTGGTCAACATTTTCACTCCTTTTCATAGAAAATTATGAGTTAAGTTTAGGAGTTAAAAAAGAAAGTAACATTATACATCAGATGTAATGAAGAAGACAGGATTATTAGTTGAAGAAATATATATTGCAAAAAAAGGAAAAAAACAAAGTATGTTAAACTGGAAAAATTAGTGCAAAAGTAGAAACGTAAAATTATTTTTACCAGGTCTCTCCAAACAGGAACCAAACCCAGCAATTTTTATCCAAAGCCATCTCTCTGAATATCAGTGTTTTTGAAAGGAACCTGTTTTTTAAATTCTTTTCCCCTTCAGGTCTCTTTTGTTTTGATCATTTGAAGTGGTTATTCTCTTTTATTGGCTTCCCAATTTTTTTTTCTTTTTTTGGTGCATTAAAAATGTATTACCATCAAGAATGACTTAAGTTTTCAGAGATAAACACTTTGTTTTATAGATACTATCTCCTATAGCTAATGTAAATATTTTCATTTCAGAAAAGTAAAAAGTTCTAACAGAAAAAGTTGTATTTTAAAAATATTTGTTTGTTTTAGAATAAAATGTATAAAATTTAGTTAAAAACCAGGAGACAAATATAAAATATAACAGCTTTATAAAGTATAATAACATACAAAAACTGTACTTTAGAGTGTACAGTTTGTTAAATATTTATATATATGTGGCTATGAAATCATCGTCATAATCAATATAATGAACCTGTCCATCATCCCCCAATATTTCCTCATACACCTTTATCATTTCTTTCATTTTGTTCTTCCTGTGACCAACCACCAAGGCTCTTTGCATTTGTCTCTATGTTTTAGTTCATATATTTAGAATTTTATATCTCAGGGATTATATACTATGCATTTTTCTACATGGCCTCTTTGTTTGCAGCATAATTATTTTGACATTCATTGATGTACTTGAATGTATCAATATTTTATTATTTTTTTGGCCAAGTACTTGAATTTTATTTAGATATGTTGTTTACCCATTCATTTATTGATGGGCATTTTGATCTTTTTCTGTTTTTTATCCCTAACTGCTTAATATTTTTGTACCATTTAAAATATTGTCTTTTAATTTTGATTTCCAACTGTTTGTTGTAGAAATACAAATAATATTTGTATATTGATCTTGTATCTGTCCGTCCGTCCATCCATTCCGTCGCTCAGTTGTGTCCGACTCTTTGTGACCCCGTGGACTGTAGCCTACCAGGTTTCTCCGTCCATGGGATTCTCCAGGCAAGAATACTGGAGTGGTTTACCGTTTCCTTCTCCAGGGGATCTTCCCGACCCAGGGATCGAACCCAGGTCTCTCGCATTGGAGGCAGACGCTTTAACCTCTGAGCCACCAGCCTTCCTAAATTGACTCCTCATTCTAGAATGTTTTCGTGTATGGCATAGACATTTTTAGTTCATATTTTCATTTCATCTATGAATAATAAAGTTTTCTTCCTTTCCAAACTAGATTTTTTATTTCCTTGTTTCACTGTACATATCCTCCGGTACAATAGTAAATAAAATGATGAGAACAAACATTTTGCCTTGTTCCTGATATTGAAATGAAAGCAATCAAATTTTCACCATTAAATATGAAGCTAGTTACATTCCTGGGATAAACCATCCATTTTCAATGACTTAAAGTTCTTTATTAATATGATTGTGTTTCATAAATCTGAAGAATTTAATAGGGTTTTTCCATCTTTGTACATGAGAACTGTTGACCTTCAATTTTCTTTACTTGTAGTATTTCTTTCTGGTTTCAGTATCAAAGTGATCCTGACTTCATAAGATATGTTGGGTAGTAATTCTACTTTTTAATATTTTGAAAATTTTTGTTCAGGATTGAAGTTATTTATTTTTTAAGTGTTTGACAGAATTCATTAGTAAAGTCATTTTTGCCTGGACACTGAGTTTCCCTAACACATATGTGCTGATTGTCACTCATCTAAGTACTCAAAGAGCCTTTTACAGATCTCAGAATATCTTATTGTTTTTTATTCAGTCTCCTCTACAGTAAAATGTGTATATGTGTGTCTTACTTTATACATAAACATTACATATTTATTACAGGCATGCATGCTCTGTTGTGTCTGACTCCGTGCAACCCCAAGGATTGTTGCCCACCAGGCTCCTCTGTGCATGGAATCTCCAGGCAAAAATACTAGAGTGGGTTTCCATTCACTTCAGGGATTCTTCCCAACCCAGGGATCAAACCTATGTCTCCTGAAATGCAGGCAGATTTTTTACCACTTGAGCCACCAGGGAAGCCCACACACTTATTACTTATTATTATTTTTATTTTTCCTAATAAGTGTATGTCTATCTTAATTAGTTATACCCTTGTTTTAATCTGCATAACTATAGAAGAATGAGTATAGATTTGAGATTTGAATATGGGTTTGGCAAATTGAATTATTGGCTCCAGTTCTTCACTTCTTTCCCTTGTAACTTTTCAGTTCTTTTCAGTAAATGGCAAGTGTTTTCCCTGACTTGCTGATTTTGGCCTCAACTTTATGACTTAATCTGGCCAGTAGGATAAAAGCCTAAGTTATTTGCAACTTTGGATTCTACCTCTCAAGAGACCTAGCTTTGTTTTTGTTTATTTTGTTGTATCTCTGCCAGCATGATGGGAAGAGCTTTATTATTATTCAGTGGAGAAGACTGAGCCCAATTGTAATAAGGAACTGAGTCTAGCCAAACCTATAAACTGAAACGGAGTTGCCCAGCCAGATCTAGGCTAGGTCAGGTGACCTCAGCAAACTCCCAGAGTAAATTTTGTTGTTGTTTAGTCGCTAAGTCATGTCCCACCCTTTGCGACCCCAGGCTGTCAGGCTCCTCTGTTCATGGGTTACCAGAATAAATACCAGGAGATTAAAAATATAGGCAGAGCTGAACCCATTTAGAATAACAAAATAATGCATACAAAAAGTTAACAAACCTGGTTTTTATCTCAAAATGACAAGATAACACATCCTGTAACCCTGGCTAAGCTATAAAAATAATATATTTTCTAGGTAAGTTCAGTTTATAAAAAACCTAAAATGGACAATACTTAAGTCCATGGATGATGGGTCAAGAATGTGTGGTGTGGAGAGACAAAGCTATAACCATTAGTACTAACAAGAATAGAGAGCTAAGGATTATATTATTATGATCATCTTGTAGAAGTAATTACGAAATGCAGGGACTTCCCTGCTGATTCAGAGGTTAAGACTTTGCCTCCCAGTGCAGTGGGTATGGGTTTGATCCTTGATCAGGGAGCCCACATGCTTGTAGCCAAACAACTAAAACATAAAATAGAAGTAATATCATAACAAATTCAATAAAGACTTTAAAAATGGTCCACATCAGAAAAGCCTTTAAAGAAAAGAGTAAGAAATGCATATTCTGTAGTATAGGTTCATGGGGTAAATGCTCTGAGCAGTACACTGAAGAGGTTTCACAAGAATATTTAACACTGGTCCAATACCATAACATCTAGGCATGTTGTTAAGAAGTTACCTGCAAAAGGGGATCTGATGAAAGTATTAAAATCTACTTTTAGGGTTTGGGTATTTTTTTTCAATTTATTTATGTAATTTGAATAATCTCCTTTCAAGTTTGTGCTTAAATGTGTCAACAAAGCGACAAAGCTTTTACTGCATTTTAATAAATCATAAATTTTATGTTTAAAAAAAAACACAACAAAAAACCTTCAGCCTAGATTTCTAATCTTGTGATTCCTTTCTAACTGTTAGAATGAAGAGGCTTGCAGCCAGAGTGGGCAAAGTCACATAACTGACACTTTTTTCTCATAATTCATAGTTAAGTTCTATAGGCCAGCCTTCAAAATTCATCCCAAATTTGTTCCTTCCTCTTCATCACTATTAATTTCATAGTTCAAATCTAGACTGGAATAGACATGTTTAATTTCCAATAGTCCATTCTTCTGGGAATGATTGGTCTTGTTTTTATCTTCCATTGGTTTCATGTTAGCTTTAAAATAAAAATCCCAATTCATAATCATGGCCCAGTAACCACCACCCCCCAATTCCCTCTTGGTCTAGCTCTTCCCTGCCTCTAAAACTTTATCATCTACATTATAGAACTTCATGTGACTGCATTCCTACTTATATCCCTAAGTTTTTAGAGCTCTATAAACTTCTTCCTTCTATAGGCCCTTTGCATTAGTTGTTTACTGACATAAATACCTCCCTTTATGTATTATTCTGCTAAGGTTGTCATAACAAAATAGGATATACTTGGTGACTTAAACCATAGGAAATTCTTTTCTCACAGTTTAGAGGCTGTAAGTCCAAAATCAAGGTACCAGCAGTGTTGGTTTCTCATGAGGACACTTTTTCTGGCTTGCAGATGGCCACATTCTTGCTGTGTCCTCAGATGGCTTGTCCTCTGTACATGTACACTACTAGTGTCTCTTCTCTTTCATAAGGACACCATGCCCTTATGATCTCACTTAAACTCGGTAATCTTCTTTAAAGTCTGTCTCCAAATTTAGTCACACTGGGGGTTAGGGCTTTGTCCTGTGAATTGGGAAGTGTTAATTTGTTCAATAATTCCTTCTCTCCCTTCCCTATCACTTAGATCGTCACATGACTGATGACTTTTCATTATTCAGGTCTTATTTGCAATATCGCTTCTCTAGAGAGTTCCTCATAGACTGTAGTTTATCTCCAGTGTAATGTAACTTTGCTAACAAAGGTCTGTCTAGTCAAAGCTATGGTTTTTCCAGTATGTATGGATGTGAGAGTTGGACTATAAAGAAAGCTGAGCATCAAAAAATTGCTGCTTTTGAACTGTGGTATTGGAGAAGACTCAAAAGTCCCTTGGACTGCAAGGAGATCAAACCAGTACATCCTAAAGGAAATCAGTCCTGAATATTCTTTGGAAGAATTGATGCTGAAGCTGAACCTCCAATACTTTGGCCACCTAATGCAAAGCACTGATTCATTGGAAAAGACCGTGATGCTGGGAAAGTTTGAAGGCAAAAGGAGAAGGGGATGATAGAGACTGAGATGGTTGGATGGCATCACCAACTCAATGGACATGAGTTTGAACAAGCTCCGGGAGTTAGGGATAGACAGGGAAGCCTGGCGTGCTGCACTCCATGGGGTTGCAAAGAGTCGGACACAACTGAGCGACTGAACTGTACTTAATGTAACTTAACAAAACCAGAGACATTCTGACTGTTCATTTATCTCCAAGATTGTTACACCCAGAATTGTGCTTGGCATTTTTGAGGCATTGAAACAAAAATATTTTTTGAATGCATTCGTCCAGTGCTCTTGCTTGTGAAGCATAGTTATTTCTGTATGTGCCTCACACTTTAACAATGCATTTTTGGTGCCATTTTTTAGTGTTACACAACTAAGATTCATGATCCCTGCTGATAACCAGAAAGACAGAGCACAGTAATGTTACTCTGAATAAACCACTGAATGGAGTCATTGGTTTATAGAAGAGTTACAATCAATTGTTATTTAAATAAGATATTGTTTTGTCTTGTTTTAAATAATTACCCCCAGCTCTTATGGAACTTGAGCAGGTTTTTTCCTTTTTGGGGCCTGGTCTTCTTTGACTCTTTCTTGGACAGATGTCGTAACTTTTCAGACACTTGCATTATTATTCTATTACTTAATCATTTTAAAATGTCAATCTCTAATTCCACTCAAATCTTTTCTACACATTGCCATCTGTGCGGACAGCTTTTATGCTTCGAGAGTACTAGGGGGTTGGTGGGCGTCCAGATTCCTCTTTACTTTCCTACTTCTAGATGTCAGCTCATTCTGTAAGGTGGCGAGAGTGGACAGATTTTTCCTCACAGGACTCAGTGAGATCATAGCCTTCTTTTTGTTGGTCATTGTTCCTTCCAAAGCCAATACTCACTCTAGATGTCCCCTCTGTACCTGGCCTCTCAGTACCCGAATTTCTCCTGTTTAATGTCTGTGTACATTCCTCTATTGCTGTTGGTCAATCACTCAGTTGTACCCGACTCTTTCCAACCCTATGGATTGTAGCATGTCAGTCATCCCTGTCCTTCACCGTCTCCCGGAGTTTGCTCAGATTAATGTCCTTCGAATCGGTGATGCCATCCAACCATCTCATTCTCTGTCATCCTCTTCTCCTGCCTTTAATGTTTCTCAGCATGAGGGTCTTTTGCAGTGAGTCAGCTCTTGCATCAGGTGGCCAAAGTATTGGGGCTTCTGCTTTAGCACTCGTCCTTCCAATGAATATTCATGGTTGACCACCTTTGGGATTGACTGGTTTGATCTCCTTGCTGCCCAAGAGACTCACAAGAGTCTTCTCCAACAGCACAGTTTAAAAGTATCCATTCTTTGGCACTCAGTCGTCATTATGGTCCAACTCTCACATCCATACATGACCACTGGAAAAACCATAATTTGACTATATGGACCTTTGTTGGCAAAGTAATGTCTCTGCATTTTAATATGCTGTCTAGGTTCGTCATAGCTTTTCTTCTTGGCCTACATACTGGTTTCTCAGGAGGCATGTGAGGTGGTCTGTTATTCCCATTTCTTTAATAATATTCCATAGTTTGTTGTGATCCACACAGTCAAAAGTTATAGCAAAGTCAATGAAGCAGAATTAGATTTTTTTTTAATTCTCTTGCTTTTTCTATGATCCAGTGGATGTTGGCAATTTGATGTCTGGTTCCTCTGCTTTTTCTAAATCCAGCTTGAACATCTGGAAATTCTTGGTTCACATACTGTTGAAGCCTAGCTTGGAGGATTTTGAACATGACCTTGCTATCATGTGAAATGTATGCAATTATGCAGTAGTGTGAACATTTTTTGGCATTGCCCTTCTTTGGGATTGGAATGAAAACAGACCTTTTCTAGTCCTGTAACGACTGCTGAGTTTTCCAAATTTGCTGGTGTATTGAGTGTAGCACTTTAACACTATCATCTATTAGTATTTGAAGTAGCTCAACTGGAATTCCATCATCTCCACTGGCTTTGTTCATAGTGATGTTTTCTGAAGCCCAGTTTGTCCCATTTGATGGATCAATGGAAATGGAGATCAGGATCTACTTTCTCTTCTGCCATCTCTTTATTAAAAACCAAAAAAAAAAAAAAAAAAACCTACTTCTCTCCTGTGGGCCTCAGTTATTGGTAAGGATGCAAAGAAAAATCTTATGTCTTAACTTGTTGCAAGAGAGTTTAATGAAAATAAAGAAAGAACAGAGAACACCTCAAGAGACAGGTGGGCCCAGCCAAAGAAGCTAATGGCCCTGGATGGCTGGGGTGTAGAGTTTTTAAGGCAAGGTTATTTGCATAATCATGGAGGTCACTGATAGTCTTCTTTGACAGCTGCAAGTTATATAACAAGAGGCTCTACTGTGGGTTGCTGCTGCTGCTGCTGCTGCTAAGTCACTTCAGTCGTGTCTGACTCCATGTGACCCCATAGACAGAAGCCCACCAGGCTCCCCCGTCCCTGGGATTCTCCAGGCAAGAACACTGGAGTGGGTTGCCGTTTCCTTCTCCAATGCGTGAAAGTGAAAAGTGAAAGTGAAGTCGCTCAGTCGAGTCCAACCCTTAGCGACCCCACGGACAGCAGCCTACCAGGCTCCTCCATCCATGGGATTTTCTAGGCAATAGTACTGGAGTGGCTTGCCATTGCCTTCTCCGCTACTGTGGGTTACCTTCCCATAATTCAGTCAGTTATAATTAGATGCATATGTTCATAGAATATTTATGAACTTTAAATGAATCCAGTGCCCACTAAAGATTATCTAAATATGTGATAGCAAAAGGTGTGCTCATGTGCCAGAGCAGGGACAATCCCTCAAGTCAGTCAGTGCAGGATTTTTCTGGTCCCTGACCATTTTGGAGTACTGATAGGAGCATGATGGGAGCATGTTTGGGATGGAGTTGGTAAGTAGTTTGGCAGTATTAGGTGGCTGTTAGACATTCAGCTAGTGGGCCACCTCTTATTGCTGCTGCTGCTAAGTCACTTCGGTTGTGTCCGACTCTGTGAGACCCCATAGACGGCAGCCCACCAGGCTCCCCCGTCCCTGGGATTCTCCAGGCAAAAACACTGGAGTGGTTTGCCATTTCCTTCTTGACTGCATGAAAGTGAAAAGTGAAAGTGAAGTCGCTCAGTCATGTCCAACTCTTCGCGACCCATGGACTGCAGCCTACCAGGCTCCTCCATCCATGGGATTTTCCAGGCAAGAGTACTGGAGTGGGGTGCCATTGCCTTCTCCGCCACCTCTCATTACTTATGATTAAATTCCTGCCTAAAATTAGCAGCTCAGCTTAAGCCAAGGAACTCTATTCATATGCATACCACCCAAGGAAAGATCATATTCTAGCTTCATCAAAGAATAGGAGGATAGGTTACTAGTACTTCTTATCTCAGCACTGCCATCTCTCTAGTCATTGTTTTCATGCCTGGGCAATATTAAACTATGGATCCAAAGGCTCACCAACTTTATAGAAGACAGAATAGGTCTTATTTGATAATCTTGAGGGAATATTTTCAGTTCAGTTTTCTAGGCAACCTTAAATTTATGAGGGATTCGTTTGACTGCCTCATTTCATATTACCCCCAAAGACCCTCTCATCACTCATTATTACTATAAGAACTGGGGACATTGAAACTGGTGAATCATAACAAACCATTCCTTGAGTTCACTATCTCCAATAGGTGGAGTTTGTGTATTAGGAGCACAGATTCCTAGCAGTGATTATGTTCTACGCAGGCTTTCCTTGAAATCTGTGGTTTTGGGAAAATTCCCATTTAATATTCAGTTACAGTAGCGTTTTATTGCATAATATGCTTTACAGTCTATATCTTACATAAAATGGGTATTTTTTTCTACTTTTTCTCAGTTTTCTATTTCTATCTTGTAGTTAGTTATTCATACTCTCGTTTTATAAGATTAAGTTATGTAAAATATTTCCACATTTATCCCAATTATAGCATTTAAATTTACATATTAAATATTTAAGTGTTTAAATTTAAAGTATAATTTTGGTTTACTTTTACATCTGTTTTTTTCAAATCTGAATTTCTTTCCCACAAGGGATTCCTCATGATCAGAACACTACTTATAATTTAAGGACTTTGTTCTTATATTACTTTCATTTTTGTAATCTGCCTTCTAAAATCTATTTTGCATGTTCTGATTTTATTACTATATATTAACTTGATAAGATTATTTTCTAGTTGAAAACTCTGTTTTTTTTTTATTCTTTAACCCAACTATTCACAAATCTGAAAATATGTTGATTATATTTTAAATATTCACTTTGGTTTATTAGACTCTGTTTGGTTTAAGGGTTATGGAATCTGGCCAGGCTTTTTTACCCCAGAATCAAGAGTCATTCTTTGAGGAAGATCAAACCTATTCACTGCCTTGAAACATCAACTGTCTATACTATTCACCAGATTTTAGATATAAGCAAATAAGACTAAAAGCTATTGTCAGGGAAAATATATTTTTAAATTTTGTATTATATAAACATTGTCAGTAAATTCTTAAGTTTTTTAAAAAATGCTATTTTATAGTGTTTCTTTTAAAATTGTTTTCTGCTTATATTCAGTCACATAAAAATCCTCAAATAGATAAATGTCCCATTTTGTCTCTATGGAGCTGCAAAATTCAATTATGCATAAAGACAAATATCACACTGAGCAAAGAATTATCTATAAGATTAGCAGAGTGACTCTATTGCAACATTTACACTTCATACCCTGGAATTGATTTTTTATGCATTTTAATGGAGGCACTATTTTATATTCGAGTATGTTACATAGGAAAGTAAAATGTCAAAGCTTATCCCTCTCAGAGTTCAGAGTCTCTCCTCTCTCTCTCTCTATTTTACTTAGAGGAGTTCTCTTATGAGAATATCTGGTGGTCATTTCATTTCTCATTCTTTTAGAACAAATATTTGCATATCAAAGCCATGTAACAAATAAACATCCTCTATAATGGTCCCATCTGCTGCTTTCATCCCACTGAGACCTGGTGTAGGAAAAAAGACAGGAGATTGGACAAGACAGATCAACATTTCATCTGTATTTTTTTTCAAATGGCCCAATACACATATATTTTCCATGTGTTTAATATGTACATCTTTGAAACAGTTAGAGCCAAAATAAAGTATTGATCCTAACTGGGGAAAGAGTGATAGGTGCGATTTCTTGTTTTTGTTAAGTCAGTAAGCACCCCCACGTTCTGCAGCATGCCAGGCTTCCATGTGGCTTTTTGTCTCCAGGAGTTTGCCCAAATAGATGTCCATTTAATCGGTGATTCAATCCAAACATCTCACTGTGTGTGTGAGGTAATTCAGTTCAGTTCAGTTCAATCATTCAGTCGTGTCCAACTCTTGGTGACCCCATGGGCTGCAGCATGCCAGGCTTCCCTGTCCATCACCAACTTCCACAGCTTGCTCAAACACACATCCATCGAGTCGGTGATGCCATACAACCATCTCATGCTCTGTCATCCCCTTCTCCTACCTTCAATCTTTCCCAGCATCAGGGTCTTTTCCAATGAGTCAGTTCTTCACATCAGGTGGCCAGAATATTGGAGCTTCAACTTCAACATCAGTCCTTCCAATGAATATTCAGGACTGATTTCCTTTAGGATTGACTGGTTTGATCTCCTTGCAGTCCAAGGGACTCTCAAGAGTCTTCTCCAATACCACAGTTCAAAAGCATCCATTCTTCGATGCTCATCTTTCTTTATAGTCCAACTCTCACTTCCATATTTGACTACTAGAAAATCCATAATTTTGACTATATGGACATTTGTTGGCAAAGTAATGTCTCTGCTTTTTAATATGCTGTCTAGGATGGTCACAGCTTTTCTTTGAAGGAGCAAACCTCTTTTAATTCCATGGCTGCAATCACCATCTGCAGTGATTTAAGAGCTCAAGAAAATAAACTCTATTACTGTTTCCATTCTTTCCCCATCTATTTGCAATGAAATGATGAGACCAATGCCATGATCTTAGTTTTCTGAATGTTGAGTTTTAAGCCAATTTTTTCACTCTTCTCTTTCACTTTCATCAAGAGGCTCTTTAATTCTTCTTTGCTTTCTTCTATAAGGGCAATGTCATCTGTGCATTTTAGGTTATTGTTATTTCTTCCAGCAATCTTTATTCCAGCCTGTGTTTCATCCAGCCCAGCATTTCACGTGATGTACTCTGAATATGAGTTAAATAAGCAGGGTGACAATATATAGCCTTGATATACTCCTTTCTAGATTTGGAATCATTGTATGGTTCCATGTCAAGTTCTAACTGTTGCTTCTTGACCTGCATACAGGTTTCTCAGGAGGCCGATCAGGTGGTCTGGTATTCCCATCCCTTTAACTATTTTCCACAGTTTATTTTGATCCACATAGTCAAAGGTTTTGGCATAGTCACTAAACAGAAGTAGGTGTTTTTCTGGAACTCTCTTGTTTTTTCGATGATCCAAAATCTGGTGGCAATTTGGTCTCTCATTCCTCTGCCTTTTTAAAATCCTGCTTAAACATTTGGAAGTTCATGGTTCATGTACTGTTGAAGCCTGGCTTGGAGAATTTTGAGCATAACATTGCTAGTGTGTGAGATGAGTGTCCTCAATAAAGGACAGAAATGGTATGGACCTGACAGAAGCAGAAGACATTAACAAGAGGTGTCAAGAATACACAGAAGAACTGTACAAAAAAGATCTTCACGACCAAGTTAATTGCAATGGTGTGATCACTCACCTAGAGCCAGACATCCTGGAATATGAAGTCAGTGGGCCTTAGGAAGCATCACTACGAACAGAGCTAGTGGAGGTGACAGAATTACAGTTGAGCTATTTCAAATCCTAAAAGATGATGCTGTGAAAGTGCTGCACTCAATATGTCAATAAATTTGGAAAACTCAGCAGTGGCCACAAGACTGGAAAAGGTCAGTTTTCATTCCAATCCCAAAGAAAGGCAATGCCAAAGAATGTTCAAACTACCACACAGTTGCACTCATCTCACACGCTAGTAAAGTCATGCTCAAAATTCTCCAATTCAGACTTCAGCAAAACATGAACTGTAAACTTCCAGATATTCAAGACAGTTTTAGAAAAGGTAGAGGAACCAGAGATCAAATAGCCAACATCTGCTGGATCATCAAAAAAGCAAGAGTTCCAGAAAAACATCTGTTTCTGCTTTACTAACTATGCCAAAGCCTTTGACTGTGTGGATCACAATAAACTATGGAAAATTCTTCAGAGATGGGAATACCAGACCACCTGACCTGCCTCTTGAGAAATGTATATGCAGGTCAGGAAGCAACAGTTAGAACTGGACATGGAACAACAGACTGGTTCCAAATAGGAAAAGGAGTACGTCAAGTCTGTATGTTGTCACCCTGCTTATTTAACTTATATGCAGAGTACATCATGAGAAACGCTGGGCTGGATGAAGCACAAGCTGGAATTGAGATTGCTGGGAGAAATATCAATAAACTCAGCTATGCGGATGATACCACCATTATGGCAGAAATTGAAGAAGGACTAAATAGCCTCTTGATGGCAGTGAAAGAGGAGAGTGAAAAGTTGGCTTAAAGCTCAACATTCGGAAAACTAAATCATGGCATCTGGTCCATCACTTCATGGTAGATAGATGCGGAAACAGTGGAAAGAGTGGCTGACTTTATTTTTCTGGGCTCAAAGTCACTGCAGATGGTGATTGCAGCCATGAAATTAAAAGATGAGTAAGCGTCTTGGGAGGAAAGTTATGACCAACCTAGATAACATATTAAAAAGCAGAGACATTACTTTGCCAACAAAGGTCCGTCTAGTCAAGGCTATGGTTTTTCCAGTGGTCATATATGGATGTGACAGTTGGACTATCAAGAGGGCTGAGCACAGAAGAGTTGATACTTTTGAACTGTGGTGT